>NW_007733401.1:59745-72568 GCF_000696425.1 Galeopterus variegatus | reverse complement strand
CCCCCCCCCCGCCCCCCTCACACACACACGCACCTTCTCTCATTTGCCTGATCAGAAGGTTCTGGAATACAGATTTAAGTTAGGAATCAGACTTATCAGACTTAAGTTTTCAGCATGACATAAGGTGCTTGCTGATCATTTGGTCTCCTTCATTCAGAACCCTGGAGGCTCAGACATGTTGATTGAATTGCTCAAATTATCCCAACAAATATTTGGAAGAATTTGAAATCAGACTTGTTTTATTTCTTAATGCTTATAATTATACAGATGAATTTTATTGTACTCTAGGATTATAAAGATGCCTATTAGCAGAATTTTTAGTTGATATTGACACAGATAAGCAAGTTTTACTTTATGAAGGTTTATATGTCATAGAATGTGCAAATATTTTGTTTTTCTATGTTTTTTAAAATCATATTTTTTACTATAATAATCATTCATAATTTAAATTCAAATCACTCTAAAAATATCAAAATATGTTTTTTAAAAGGCTGTGCCTATGTTGCATTTGAAGCAATAAAATATTTAAAGTATTTAAAAGCAGAGTATCTTCTCCTTCTCTTGTACATATTACAAATAATTTAGGCATTTCTGGTGATTTATTTTAAATATTCCATATTACACAGATTTTCTGTATTAATCTTAGCCTAAATTTTTCTGTTACAATCTCTATGTTGGCATTAAAGAGTCAATCTTGGACAAATTATGCAGTTACTTTTTCTCAAATTTTCTTCAAGCTGAAGAGTAGAAAAAATTCACACAAAATTTTCTGCCTAAAAATAAATATATTTTATAATTTGGTTATAGAGACATGACATATGGAAAGCACTATAAAATGATTATCTCATAATTGTTTGCATAGTTACTACTGAAAACTATGAAGACCAAGAAGAGCACAGAGTTTCACAGTAGATAAATGCAATCTTGAAAATAATGGCATTTGTAGCTCACAAACTCCATGAATTGTTCCCATTTTATAATGTCTAACAGGGCAAGTTATCCAAGATATTGCTTTCTCCTAGGAATAGTAATTATAGAACTATTATCTTTACAAACAATTTTTTTAATGTGTTGTTTCATACTAGAATTCTCAGAGGGCCACTTGCTCATCTTATATTCTCACATAGGAAATTTCCCACAGAACTGCATAGGATTAAAAAATTTGATGCACTTTAAAGATAATTGTTAGTTGTGTTAATATATTTCAAAATAAAAACAGACAGCATTTGATTTTGAAAGATATTTGTACTATATCTAAATTGTATAAATTATTACAGTCATGCACTGCTTAACGACAGAGATAGATTCTGAGAAATTCATTGTTAGTTGATTTTGTTATATTTTGAAGATCATAGTGTGTACTTACAAAATCCTACATGGTATGGCCTACTACATACCTAGGCTCCATGGCATAGCCCATTGCTTCTATGCTAAAAACCTGTACAGCATATTGCTGTACTAAATACTGTAGGAATTCATAACACAATAGTAAGTGTCTCTGTATCTGAATATATCCAAACATAGAAAAGATACAGTAAAATTATGGTATAAAAGATAAAAATAGCATACATGTATGGGCACTTATGAATGGAGCTTGCAGGAATGGAAACTGCTTTAGGTGAGTCACTGAGTGAGTGACAAGTGAATATGGAGACGTAGGGCATTACTGTACACTACTATAGACTTTATAAACACTGTACACTTAGGCCATGATGAATTTACTTAAAAAAAATAAAGTAATTGCATTATGACATTGCAATGGCTATGACATCACTCGGTGACAGGAATTTTTCTGCCTTATTATAATCTCATGGGACTATCGTCATATATGTGGTCTGTCATTGACCAAAAAGTCCTTATGCAGTGCATGACTGTGTATAGCTCTGAACCACTGATTAACATACATCAGTACAAATAGTTGCTGAAATTTGTCATCATACGCTCATCTTCAGACTAGTACCAACTATGGTAGATCAGTTTCTTTAAATTTAAAGAAACTATTAAAACTTAAAAAAAAAAGAAAAAGAAAAGAAAAGAATAAAAATATTGTGTGTGCATGTGTGTTTCTGAATATGTTCCACTGGCTATGTTTTCATAAACCTATTAAGTAAGAATTACCATCATAATATTTACTAAGGATAATTAACATCATGATATTGCCTTATAAATTATAGATCTTCCTCCCTACATTATGAGATTAATAATGGCTATATAAAAATAAGATAAATTAAAGAGCAAATGAAACAAAAACTAAATATATCTACTTGTACATTCCAGTTGTAAGCCAAAATTTTGTAACAATATTATATTTGGGAAAAAAAAATCACTTTTTTTTTTTTATCTTACTTTTGACCTGAGAGTACTAAAAGCATCCATGTTTTTGAAATAGCATTTGAATCTGCCTAAACACTATCTAAATACCGATGCCTAAACCGAGTTGTAAGCCAAAATTTTGTAACAATATTATATTTGGGAAAAAAAAATCACTTTTTTTTTTATCTTACTTTTGACCTGAGAGTTCTAAAAGCATCCATGTTTTTGAAATAGCATTTGAATCTGCCTAAACACTATCTAAATACCGATGCCTAAACCATAAAGATAAGTTTTATCTTAGGCATAAATTTTCCTGGTTATGTATAAATAACAAAATACTTTAACATATTAATAAGAAACAGACAACAATCTCAAAAGGCAAATAATATTATAAGTTAGAAACTAGCAGAAAAAGAAACCCCAAACATGTGTAAAGATAGAAAGAAATTCTCAGACTTGTTATTAAATTAAAAATGCAAATTAAAATAACAACTGAACATCTTTTGCCCTGACAAATATTCAAAACCACAAATAATGCCCAATTTTTGTGGAAATAAAGGATATAGAAAGCTTCATATACTGTTGGTGGCAGGGCTGCCTGATATGACCCTCAGGAATGCAATCTGGCACTCTGGTTGTATATTATTAAAGAAAAACAAAATGTTCGCAGGTGTCTCTAAGGATAACAAGAAATACATATTCAGTGGAGCAATATTTGCAGTAATTATTCATTGAAGACAATCACTACAGATTGTATAAGCAAAATATCATATATACATATCCTGGAATACTATAATGCAGTAGAAAGAAATGAACTAGCTGTATCACATGTAAGGGTAATAAGAAAGTGCTGAGGGAACAAAGTAAGAAAAATAAATAGAATAAGTATATACAATATAACACTATTTATACAAATGAAGACGCCATGCACAGAAATGATTCACATAACTGTGGCAAGAACACATACAAAAAATAATATATTTTTTATAGAATAAGGGGAATGTGAGTAGAAAATGTGGATTAATAAAGATAAATAATATAAAACAAAAAAGAGGCCTTACACAGGTCAAAAATGATAATGAAGTTTGTACTGTATGATTATTTCAGCTACTTGCCCTTTGCAGAATGTAAGGAATGTTGATAAATGAATAAATGAATGTAATTGAATCAGGATTTTGCATAACTGATGGACAATATGAATTTTATATCCAAAAAGCACAACTACTTTCCACTAGGATTAATGGAAACTTACTTAAAAATATTGCAGTGAAATTATAGACCACTAAAGAAAAATAAAAAGATCTCAAAAACAAAATATAGCAAAAAATACATTTTAAAAATGTCCATAAAACATTGCACCTCTTAGCAGCAGGGCAGTGGAATGATATTTTCACTGTGAAAAGAGAAAATAACTCCTAACCAAGACAGCATAGTCACCCTCAATAATAACTGCCACTTCGAGCCTTTTGCCTTGCAGTCAGCCAACACCTCTTCTGTATGCATACTAGTTCAGAATAATTTTCAGCTTTTGTTTGCCAAAGTATATCTGTCAAAGATCAATTTTTATAACAGAAATCAGTGAAGGTATTTCTCTCAAATAAATGCAATATGAGAAATTAGTGATTTAGATAATGAGAGAACTGGGGTGCCACATGGGACAGTGAGAAAAATCAGACTGTAGCAAGAGCAAAAAGTCTCTGCTCTCTCCCCATCAAAGGCTGGAGGGACAAAACTGAAGAGGTTGTGTTACCTGAGCTGGGATCCTGGGCATGCCACAGGAAACAGGAAGCTCAGCAGACTGACTGAACTGGGATTAGGAAAGTCATGGCTTTCAGACTGGACTTGAAACCATCATTTGTACATAGCCAGAAAATAGTTCAGAATATTTTTCTTAATCATTATTTTTTATATATCTTATTGACAATTAATGTTTATACTATTAATATTTATTAATATTAATTACCTAAATATTTTAAAAATTATTATATTTTTATGTATGAAACCATAGTCATTACAGGCTTACAATTTCTCAAAGCTAGTTTAAATAAAATATGTAAGTCTACCTCTGTTTTTACTAAATTGCATACCAAGTAGAATCATGTAAAACAATTTCTTTTATTTTTGTTTTTTGTTGTTTTATCATAACACAATGTAAACATTTTTTGTGTCCCTTTACCAATTTCTCTCTAAACTCCCCTCCCTCTCCCCCTTTCTCACCTCTGGTGGACTCAATTCCATTCTCTCCTTTTGAAAGGTCAAGGAATTTTTGTGATTGTTGTATCTATCTTTATTTTTTTTAAATTTTAATTTACTTTTTCAACTCCCACTTATGTATGAGGACATGAAATATTTCTCTTTCTGTACCTGGCTTATTTCACTTAGTATAATTTTTTCTAAGGTTGTCCATATTGCTGTGAACAGCAGGATTTCATTCCTTTTTACAGCATGGTAGTATTCCATTATTTATATATATATAGCTTTTTCCTTATCCAGCCATGCATCAATGGACATTTAGGTTGATTCCAACTCTTAGCTATTGTAAATAGAGCGGAGATAAACATGGAAGCACAGATATCCCCTTAACATGATGATTTCCATTCCTTTGGGTATATACCCAGCTGTGGGATTGATGGACCTTATGGCTATTCTACCTGTAGATGTTTGAGGAAGCTCCATTCTGTTTTCCATAATGGCTGCACTAATTTCCAGTTCCACCAACAGTGTAGGAGTGTTTCCCTTTCTCTATAACTTTGTCAGCATTTGTTATTTTCTGTCTTTTTGATAACAGCCAATCTAACTGACATGAGATGATTTCTCAGTATGGTTTTGTTTTACATTTCTCTGATACTTAGTGATATTGAGCGTTTTTCAATGTGTCTGTTGGCTATTTGTGTATCTTTCTCTGAGAAGTGCCTATTCAGCTCCTTTGCCCATTTTTAATTGGGCTCTTTGTCCATGTCCAGTGTTGAAAGAGGGGTGTTCAGTTCCCCTACTATTATCATAATGGGGTCTATCTCTTTCTTTAGGCCTAATAGTGTTTGCTTTATATATCTGGGTGCACCAGTGTTGGGTTCATAGGTATTTATGATTGTTATGTGTTCTTGCTGGATATATACCTTTATCATTATATAGTGGCCTTCTTTGTCTTTTTTTATGGTTTTTTGTTTAAAGTCTGTTTTATCCAACATAGAATAGCTACTCCTGCTCACTTTTGGTTTCCATTTGCGTAGAATACCTTTTTTCGTCCCTTCACTATTTAAGTCTGTGTGTCTTTACAGATGAGGTGAGTATCTTGAAGACAGCATGAAGTTGGGTCTAGCCTTTTAATCCAATCAGCCAGTCTGTGTCTTTTGAGTGTGTCTTGGGGAGTTTAATCCATTCACATTTAGGGTTGTTGTTGAAAAGTATTGTTTTACTCCTGGCATTTTAGTAATTTTTGTTTGTATGTTTTAATATCTTTTGTTCCTTTCTTCCCATTTTATTATTTGCATTTGATGTTTGTTGTTTGTTAGAGGGGGTAAGATTTAGTTTCTATCTCTTTTTCATTTCTTAGTAATTTTTGTTTGTATGTTTTAATATCTTTTGTTCCTTTCTTCCCATTTTATTATTTGTATTTGATGTTTGTTGTTTGTTAGAGGGGGTAAGATTTAGTTTCTATCTCTTTTTCATTTTATTTTCATTTTTGTTCTACTAGGTTTGCTTTTCCCCCCCTTTTTTTTTTCTGTGTAATTATAGCAGTGATTATCATTTTTCATATTCCAGATGCAGGAATCCCTTAAGGATTTCTTTCAGGGCTGGTTGTATGGTGGTAAACTGCCACAGTTTTTGTTTGTCTGGAAAATACATGATTTCTCCCTTATTTCTGAAGGATAGACTTGCTGGGTATAGTACTCTGGGCTGACAGTTTTTTTTTTTTCTTTTAGAATTTTGAATACATCATCCTATTTTTTTCTGGCCTGTAGTTTCTGGTGAGAAATCCCTTATAGGTAACTTGACACTTTCTCTTGCTCCTTTTACAATTCTCTCTTTGTCTTTGAGCTTTGCCAGTTTAACTATAACTTGTATCAGAGAGGATCTTTTTGGGTTGAAACTGTTTGATGATCTTTAAACCTCCTAGGTATGAAAGTTTGTGTCTCTTCCTATACCTGGGATGTTTTCTGTTATTATTTCATTGAACAGGTTTTTCCATGCCTTTTCTTTTCTCCTCTCCTTCTGGAACACCCATGATTTGAATATTTGTGTGCTTAAGATTGTCTGCTAGTTCTCTTAGATTTTCTTCATTTTTTTAACTATTATTTTTTTCCTTTTTTTATCCACCTTAGTTATTTCAAAAAGACTATCTTCAAGATCAGAAATTATTTCTTCTGCTTGTTCTAGCCTGCTGCTTAAGCTCTCAGTTATGCTTTTTTAATTTTATTGAATGAATATTTCAGTTTCATGATTTCTGCTACATTCCTTTTAAAGGTATTAATCTCTTTGTTAATTTCCTCCTTCATATCCTGGATATTTTTTTTTCTCATTTCATTATGTTGTCTAACTGAATCTTTTCATATCTAATTGAGTACCTTAAGATTACTGCTCAGAATTACTTTTCAGTCATTTCAAGGGTTTGCTGCTCTATAGGGTCTGGTATTTGAGAATTACTGTATTCTTTTGGTGCTGTCATATTTTCTTATATTTTTATATTTCTAATATTTCTTTGTTGATGTCTGGTAACTTGATAGAGCAGTTGCTTCTTCTATTACTCTGCAGAGGGCCTTTTGGAGAGAGATTTCCTCTTCTTTTTCTGGCCTCTGCCAGTGACTTACATTGTGTCAATGTACTCAAATGTCTGGCCATCCACCTGAATGGGGGATGTGGCAGTGGTGGTGTCTGTGGCAGTGGCAGTGTCTATGATGGGCCACCCATATGGAAGTGATATTATCGTCATGCTCCTGCCTTCTACCAGCCAGTTGGGGCTCTCCATGGCTCCTCCCTATGACTCCATATGTGCTCCTGGAAATGGGCCAAATAGTAAATATTTTCAGCTTTGTGAATGATAGAAAATCTGTTGGTAATACTAGCCCCTACTGTTGTAGGATGAAAAAAGCCATAGAAAATGTAAATCAATGGACAGAGTTGGATTTGCCCTCCATGGGGTAAGATTTGAGCTGTGAATTGTAGTTTGCCCACCTCTACTTTAGAGTAAAGCCTCATTTTAATGATGGGTTCATATGTTGATCAATGATTGTAAAATTAAATTAAATGTGTTCTATAAAGATGCAGAATTTTAAAATTAAAATTATTTCATTTGAAGTATTAAGTGTTTAAAATAATTAGATTTGTCATCAGCTGAACATCTCTCATCCTACTAGATTTAACAAATATCCTAAATAAATATGAAAAAAATCTTAAAGATATTGTTATCATTTGTAATATGTTTAAATAGGAAAAGTTAGAACTATAAATAATTGTTAAATAACAAGTCTAGCTATTAACATCTTTGATGTGGAATGAGTGTGTATGCTTTTACTTGCCTGTGATATTGTCTGATAACCTGAAAATTAATCAAATTAGAACAAAGAAAGGAAGAAAAGGAGAAGGAGAGAAGTGAGTAAGATACAGGAAAGGAGAAAAATTATAATGGAGCTACTATGTAAAGACTGGATTCAGTTGGTTTCAGTAATTCCAAGTTTCTTACCTTAACTTTTGATCATCATTATCTTTTTCATGCTGATGTGAGTGACTCTTAACTTAGACTGTTGAAAAAGTTGTTCTAACTCAAAACTTTCCTGAAGCAAAGGAGAGAAAAAGAATGTCAGTAATATGATTTATACTAGCCAAAACTATTAAGAAGAGAGAAAGAAAGAACAAAAGAGAAAAAGATAGAAAGGAAGAAGGAAAGGGAGAAAGAGAAAAAAGGTAGAGATAGAGATATAGGGAGTAAAGAGAGAGAGTGTATGTGTGTGTGAAAGACCTAATGGAGATAATTCTAAAAGCTTATTGAATGGCTTTAAAGCAGGCTTAAATACAAAGCTGTAACATATTTATCAATAGGAAGAACAATAAATATCACTAACATATTAGCTGCCCCCAAGTCAATCTTTAAATTTGACTCAATTCCACTGCAAATATCAACAGAGTGCTTCACAGAACTTCACAGAACATTCTGATTTTAAATTCTATAAAGAAGAATAAAAAAATCTAATACATCAGTACACTTTTTAAAAATGAGCAAAATGGAGGGACTTACTCTACCAGATATCAAGTCTTATTATGAAACTATAATTAATAATAACATCTAGGATTAGGAGGGGATAAACAAATGGTCTCTTCCCTTAAAATTAATATGTCTTTGTCCACGTACTAATTAATAAAAGCTCTATTACTTAGACTATATAAAATTCCTACAAATCAGACTTAAGGGGAATAAACCGAATAGACCATTCATAAAACAATAAAAACAAATGCTAATACATATTTTATTAAATACTTAATCTTATAATTATCTACAAAAATTAAATTCACATTGATAAAAAATGTAATTTCTGGCTACACCATCAGGGATGATGAACAGTAGAAACTCTTAAACACTGCTGGCTGAGATGAATATTGGTATAACAACTTTGGGGAGCTACTTGAAACTATGAGGTAAAATTGAAAATGAAGATGCACGTGCCATATAAACATAAAGATTTCTCTTCTTATACTTTGAGTAACACCTGCAAAAGAATGTTTATGAAACATTGTCTATATTAGCAAAAATTTAGGACAGAATTACAGAAGTCTACTAATAAGGGGATAATAATATATTTCAGAAAATGAAATACTATTCAGTATTAAAAATAAATAAATTTTAACTCTTATCAACCTGTATGAATCTGACAACATAATGAATATGTAAATAAACATATACATAAATAGTAGAAGACATAGAGCAGAATTTGCTTTGTATAACACTGAACATTTGCAAATTATTCCTGCCTATTTTGAGCTACATTATATATGTAGATAGATAGATAGTATAAAATATACATAAAAATATGTGAATAATAAGCCAGGTGTTATGACCATTAATGTTTGCTATATATTTTTTACAATCCATTGAGATTTCTATTTTCTTTTAATTCCATACCTTTATTTTTATTTTTTATTTTAATTATCAGTATACAACATAGTTGATTTTCATGTCCTTTTCACAATTCTTTCTTTTCCCCCCACTCCTCCCTCTGCCCCATTGATATCTTATCTGTTCACTTTTCTTAAGTTCAAGGAATTACTATGATTGTTGTGTCTTCTCCCCCAATTTATTTGTTTGTATATTTATTTATTTATTTTCATTAGCTCCCCAAAATAAGTAAGAACATCTGGTATTTCTCTTCCTATGCCTGGCTTTTTTCACTTAATATAGTTTTCTCTACATCCTTCCATGTTGCTGAGAATGGTAGTATTTCATTTTTTTTTAATTGCAGAGTAGTATTCCATTATGTAGATATACCACATTTCCTAACATGCACATCTGATGATGGACATTTAGGCTGGTTCTCTTGACTATTGTAAATAGCACTGCGATGAACATGGGATTATAGGCATCCCTTCAACGTGATGATTTCCAATTCTCTGGGCACATACCCAGCAGTGGAAGAGCTGAGTCATATGGTAGATCTATCTGCAATGTTTGAGGAAACTCCATACCATTTCCCATAAAGGCTGCACCACTTTGTGGTCCCACCAACAGTGTAGGAGGGTTCCTTTTTCTCTGCATCCTTGCCAGTATTTCTCATTATTCTTCTCAGAAATGGGAAAAAAAAAAAAAAAAAACAATTCTAACATTCATATGGAATAAAAAAAAACCACAAATAGCCAAAGCAATTCTGAACAACAAATAGTAAAGATTGAGGTATAACACTACCCATTTTTAAACTATACTACAAAGCTAGAGTAACCAAAACAGTATGGTACTGGCATAACAACAGACTCATGGATCAATGGAACAGAAGAGAGAATCCAGAAATGAACTTGTACACCTACAGCCATCTGATCTTTGACAATGGCACCAAGACTACACTTGGGAAGAGACAGCCTCTTAATTAAATGGTGCTGGGAAAATTGGGCATTCGTATGTAGGAAAATGAAACCAGACCTGTACCTCTCACCGTATACCAAAATCAACTCAAAATGGATTGAAGAATTAAATATACATCCTGAAACAATACAACCCCTTAAAGAAAGCATAGGGACCAAAAGAAAAATAAACAAATGGGATTATATCAAACGAAAAAGCTTCTGCACAGCCAAAGAGAAAATTAACAGTGTGAAAAGACAACCAATAGAGTGGGAGAAAATATTTGCAAAATATATATCTGACAAAGGATTAATACCCAGAATATATTGGGCCGGCCCGGTGGTGCACTGGATAGTGTGCCGCTTGGGAAGTGCGGTGGCGCTCCCGCCCGAGGGTTCGGATCCCACATACAGACCAGTTCCCGCTCACTGGATGAGCGAGGCGCGGGAGCAACACCGAGGGTTGCAATCCCGTTGCCAGACACAGAAAAAGACAAAAGACAAAAAAAATATATATATATCCAGAATATACAAAAAACTCAAACAACTTTACAGCAAAAGAAAGTAACCCAGTTAAAAAATGGCCAAAGTAGCTGAATAGGCATTTCTCAAAGGAAGATATATGGATGGCTGACAGACATGAAAGAACTCTTAACATCACTCAGCATCTGGGAAATACAAATCAAACCACTTTCAGATACCATCTCACTCCAGTTAGGATGGCCAATATCCAAAAGACTAGGATTTCTAAATTTTTAAGTTTAAAAAAAAAAGTCACATTCTATTTCAATCACTTTCTCTGCTTAATATTCACAGTACCCTTCCTACTCTCATGGCTCCAATGTAAGCATTTCTCATTTTTTTTGCTAAGCTCTTCTCTTTTATATTCTGTGGCAGTCACATCTACTTTCAGTGTGTCAGTTTTTAACCTTATGAAAATATCTTTCAAATCTACGTTTCCAGCCTAAGCCACTCCCTCACTAATTCTGAATTGCCAGTTTCCTGCTGGGTACAACCAGCTGGATGTTCTAGTGACAACTTGAAAAAGAGTATTTTATTGAATGAGTTTCAAAGAAGATCTCTGCTATGTGTGTTGATTTATTCTGTAGCTGTAGTGATTTGTGAACCTCGTTTATTATCTCTTTATTTATGCCATATGTTACTGTATTTACAGATTCTTTACAAGACTTCAATAAGGTAAGAGTATCTCTTGAGGTAAAATTGTAATTTTAAATGGAATAAAATAGGATCATGTTCCAAATGACCTGAAACCAGTTGAAATTTATTAAATACATTTTCTTCTTTGAAGGCATACAAAGGGTAAAGTATTTTATTTTTAGGTTATCCTTACTTGAATATCACCAACCAGGGAGAAGCTGAACATACTTGCATCTTTTGGTCTCCCTCAGACCTTGTCCTTTTTAATTTTAAGTTTTTCAGAATTATCCCTCAACCAAATAAAAATTGCCATGAGCCATCCTGCTATAGGGAATGGCATGGCAACCTGAGGATTGACACCCCTTGTTCAGTAGACTGCAAGGGGTCCTGTTTGTGGGGGGCATGTCTCCACGGAATTTCCTGTTTGTTCACCTTTGGTTACTTGACAAGGCTTCCCAGTATTAGAAGGCCTAACCTTTTGGCTGAGTATGGCTTTGGGAGATTCCAAGGGCCCTGGAGTTTCTCAAAGAACATGTTAATAATATATCAAAATTAATTGATTTATTTAAAAGGCATTGTCAGTACTAGAGGTGTTTTTGATGTATGTTCCTGGTATGGATTGGCTTGATTTAATTTTGTTGTTGATCTTTCCTGTTAGTGGTGTGTGCATTGACTCATAATTTTAGAATAACTGGCTATATAGTTGTGATCATGCTCTGTGGAATGAAGTTATTGTGTTAAATTTTTATAAATCTATGTCTCCTAGGGAGACAGTGTGTCCGAGTGCAGTGGTGTTTTTAACTATTTGATCATAACCAGTTACAGATGTCTTTGTTTTTCCCCATTCCCACAGTTTCACTTGATTTATCAAGAACAGGTTGTTTCCCTAGTAGTAATAAGAATGATATAGTGTGTTTTTGTTAGTTTGAGTAGGATCATTTAACTTTTCACTTTTCCCTTGTGCTGTTTCCAGAGTCTATTGGCAGGGAAATAAAAGGTTTCGATATAAGATAAATATGTTAGATAGTAGAGAAACTCAAACAAAGTTTGAAATTAATAGGTTTTGTTTAAATCAGTTTGTAACATAAAACTTGTATCAATAACATAAAATTTAGGAGATTTATAGTTAAGTTTTATGATAAAAAATCATGTTATAAATATTATGATCTTGATTATAAATTAAAATGATTATATTATATAGAGTATAAACAATTGTCAAACATAACTAATCAATGTTATTAAAATCAAGCATAGTAAGTATAAGTAAGATTAAAAAGGGTTAAATTTCGAGAACTTATTTTTCCTATGT
>NW_007733401.1:42128-59025 GCF_000696425.1 Galeopterus variegatus | reverse complement strand
CCCTCCAAATTTTGGGATGTCTATTACAGTTATCCTACACCTAGACTACAGTTGTATGTCGAATGTATGTGAAACAGATAATTTGCCTCTTTTTTCCTAAGGAGCAAGGGAAACATTATCAAAATTACTAACCAAAAATGAACATTTCTACCATGCGTTCTCTGAATTTTGGATATTTGAATCCACAAACATAGTAAACTAAGTTTGTTATATGCCACTAAATTCTCAGCATGTTTTTTTTTTTTTTTTTATGAAGGAATTTCTAAAAGACACTCACGTATCTCCTCTCCTGTTTTTAGATTTCTTCCATGATCATAGAGGAAGAGAGCAGAGGAAGGGGAAGGGAGAAAACAATAGATTTTAAAAGGTAACGTGGATAAAAAGGAGTTATAACAGAAAGCATTCAGCATTTCAAGACTGGTAAACAGGACCAGAAACAAAAAAGAACCCAAAAGTAAATAATTTTTTCCTATATGTACCAAATGTTGATGTTTTACATAACTCTTCATTAATCAAGCTAGCAGCCCTGAAAGATAGACATTAAGATTCCTCATTTTAGATAAGGTAATGGAAGTTTTTCAGAACTGGCAAAGCCAGGTTTCTACTACAGGTATGTCTGACTATAAACTTTTGACTATTTCACTTTACCAAAATATTAACATTCAGGCTGCAGCTTGCCTAAGACATCACTGAGTCTATGGGAATTCTGTGTCAGAAGAAAACTGAACATCCTAGAAAAAATCTCTTTTACCTGTCTTCATGAAGAGGTAACCTTAGGGAGAATAACTTAAGGATGACAGACCTGGAACCTTCTGCACTTTCAGAAATACAGTTCCCAGAGGCCTTTATACATAGAGAGTAGAAGCAAGTTATAATGAAAAATTCTATGTGAGCAAAACTTCTGATTTTGTTCTTGAGGTAGTAAAGTGGGATTGCTCTAGCAGTTGCTGATTGTTTCTATATGACTCAAACTTAATTTACTATTTATTAATGCCCCATACCTTAGAAGACATTATCAGGTTATAGTTTACCAGGGGTCAGTTCTAGGGCCCATAATTCATTATTTTTCTTTTAAATATAAAATAATAAAAAATATTATACTAGATTTTATCATAATAATAATTATATTATTTTGAATTATTACATGTGAAATGCTTTGAAAAGAGTATGTGTAGTGTGGTATGTTTGTGTAGTGCAATTGTAGTGATACGTATTTGCTATGAAAAACAATAATAATAATAATAATAATAATAATATTAGTAGGCATAAATTCATCCTTCTGCCTTAGCAATAAAATAAATCATCATCTTCAGTGATAAATAAGGTTATTTTATTTTGAAATAGAAATCTATATTTCAGAATGACGATTGAAAATTAAATAACAATTACTCCAAAATACAATGGATTTCTAGGTTTTACAAATATCGTTAAAATAGCTTGAAGTTTAAATGACTTCTTTATGTGCACCCAGGCAAAGACAAAAGACCATCCTGAGAGATAATTTATCAGAATATTTCTTACCTTTCTATGGCACTTACTTAATTAAAGCCCTAAATCAGGTTTTCTTATTTAATCTTCACTATTTTTGCAGGTTGAATTCACTGGGAAGAAGTCTCTGAGGAAAGATTGGTTGTGTTTTTTCTTATGTCACTAGAGAGTGTTTCTGGTGTTGGCTCTGGTTTGGGCACTGGGGGAGTGGGATTGGACTGAGTGGGAGGTCTCGCTGTTGTGCAGGCCCTGATGACAGCTTCAGCTGACCCTATGGAAACCTCAAGAGGTAAAAGATCCCATTAGATGCATTCCAAATGGGTTGCAATTGAAAAGATGAGGCCATTATCCTTTTGGTCTCTGTCTGTGGATGCAAGCCACCCCCAGGAGGTTGACCATAATCAAAGCATCTCTTTGAAGTTGAAGCAATCCCTGAAGGCCGATTGAAAGCTGTTTGTCAACTGCAAGCACAGTAGTTAAGCAATGTGTTCTTCCTCAAAGGGTGTGCTGCATGGCCTTTGTCTGTGTAGGAATAGCTTCAAGAAATGGAGAATAATGATTTGAATAAAGTCATGCAGATATCAAGCAGTAGAATCTGGGACAAATGGCTGTTCTTCTGACTTCCACAATCTCTCCCATTGTTATGCACGCTAACTTATTCACGATGGAGTCAGGTCAAAGTCCAAAATATTACTTGTAATAATGCAAATCAGGTTTGTCTCTGGCTTTGTTTAGAAACAGCCCATGTGTCTTAGTTTCTTTGATTTAAATTAAAAATATATCTGTCACTTCCCTTTTCTTTCTGAGGTTTCAAAATATGTCAATTAGTTTTGTAAAGTAGACAATAAATTTCTGTGATTTTGGGCCTATTAAAAATCCCTAAACATAGAAGAGATTTTATCATGATGGGACTTTCCACACTGAAACAATCACGGAAAAGTCAGCTATATCAACTCGTATGCAAGAGCCTCAAATTGAAAACAGCCAGAATAAGAAAAACTTTGAAGCTGATTTAAAGCTATGCAAGCTGTCAGTGGAGATATGACCTCTTTGTACAGAGTGAATGACAGGTGATAATTAACTTAAGTTGTAATTATATAATTACCCAAACTAATCAAAGCCCTTGTTACGTAGGATCCAAAATGATACATTAGATATTTGAAAATGTAATAGCCTGCACAGTTTGACCTTGACATTTATCCCAGGGTGTGTAAGAATATATATATTTTTAAATATATTACTTCATAGTCATTAGATGATCATTAAGTGAATAAAAACCCTTGATATTCAATATATTGATAGTCCCTAGGTATCTAATGGAATGGCTTTATTTTATGCGGAATATACTAAAAAGCACATGTACTTCACAGCGCCTGGTTTTCCAAAGTCTTGCAATTTCAAATATTGACCTTGCAGAGGACTAGAAATTTTCCTCAGGCTATAAGTCTCTGGTTTAAGATAAAGATTTGTGGCACAGCAGGTTGCTGGCTCAAAGACAGACTAGTTACTGATTGATATGTAAAGATACTGAGAAATTGCTATAAGAAGGAATGTTTGCTAAGCTTAAGCTTGTGTTGATAAGATGGCTTAATTGTCCACTGGAATGTCATCTGGCTTGTTTCACTGAAAGTTACCAGCCTATGCTGTTAAACTATAAACCAGCCCTTGTTCTCTTCCTGTAACTTCCTGGTCTGGAAAATAAATGCTGGAAGAGAACCCCAATTTGGTGTTAATTTCCCAAATGGAAGGGCTGGCTCTTGCTTGAGCATTCCCAGGGAAGTTAACCACTTTGGGGCTTCTCACTGCTTGGAAGAGATGGGCTTTGAGTAATCCTTTCATCTCCGTCACCCAGGAGAAGTGTGGTGACAAATCTGTGGGGGGCAAAGAGACACAAAGCAATAATTTTATATAGTTTTAGTTAATGTTAATAAGAAATTAATTCAGATATATCAATTTGAAATAAGATTACTTTTTTCTGGCATTGAGGTTTCATGAAATATTC
The DNA here is from genome assembly GCF_000696425.1 of Galeopterus variegatus. Taxonomy (NCBI): domain Eukaryota; kingdom Metazoa; phylum Chordata; class Mammalia; order Dermoptera; family Cynocephalidae; genus Galeopterus; species Galeopterus variegatus. Next base: position 55,535 of record NW_007733401.1, on the reverse strand, counting down.
TAAGTTAACAAGGTAATTCTCAGAGAATTCAAAGGTAATGTAAATACTTACATTTTTTAATATGGCCCAGACTGGAACCGTATATACATACTAGGAAATGTATACACATTTTTGTGTGTATTGTGGAGATATGGGTGTAGTGACTATTAGTGATTGTTACCAAATGATCAGACTCTTCTCACTTTGAGACACTTGGTAAGATTGCAGTTCCTGACAATTTCTAGCCAATGAGATATGATGTGTCACTTTCAACCAAACAATTTAGTGGCCAATGTGAGACCCTCCATGACAAGATCTCTCTTATCAATCTGGATGGCAGCTGGCAATGGTGGAGATGGTGGCTGCTCCATCAACCTTTGTCCCTCAGTGGCTGCAATGAGCACTCTCTTGTCAGCATGTGAAAGGCCTGTGAAATGATCAGGTTTTCTCTGTATTAAGCCACCAAGATTTTGGAGTTATTACTTACTATAGCATAACCTAGTCTGTCCTGACTCAAACATTGGGAAAAAGCCTTGGGAATTAAATGAAGTTAAAAAGTTAAGACAAAAAGTTATTTACTAGCACAAACAAAATAGAAAATATTAGGATGCAGTTATTTCATACAAAAATGAAAATAACCTTTTGTAAGAAGGATTTTGGAGTGGTTTGTGCCCTAGTCTATATATGAAAACATAAGTGTGAAGAATTGGACATATTTATAAATTAGGTGCTCTGAGCCTGTAAATTGTGGCATGTGGCTTCCCTCACTTACTCTGGTCAGATCACAGTGGTTAGCACAAGATTTTCAGTGGCTGTATACAGTATTTACATTGTTGCTCAACTCTGGTACTTGGAAGAGACCCCACAAACAATCAAACAGGGACTGGGAAAAGGTTTCAATTCTCTCTAGAGGTGCACCATGCAGGTTGATCTGCTTTTGGCTGACTGCCCTAAAAGGTTGGTGCATTGGGGATGGGGAGGTTACAATTAGATTAATGGAAAAAGAGCCCACATATGAGATACTCATAGGTCTGAGAATGTCATTTAATTTAATGGAAAAAAATCAACAGAGCTATTCTTTTTCCTACAAATTATAATCCAAGCTACCAAATATATGATAAAATTGTTATTGAGATCTCTTCATACACATTTCAACTATTTAAATTACCTTTATTTTGTGGTTCTGGAGGCATCATTCTATAATTTTTCTCAATTACCTCTATGTATGCTTTGTCTTATCTTCTGAAGAAGTCCTTGAAATGCTCAGATTTATTCAGGATTTACATCTGTTCACATGTGGCATGAAGAGGGAGCAGTTACTCTCTTCCAGAAAAGTATCCATTGTCTCTATATACCACCCAAAAATAAATCAGTGGGAATTTTATTCTACAGGACATTTGCTCAATGTGGATGCCTGAATATCAATTTCTGTTTGAACACCCAGATTCCATGTAAAGTTAGAGCCGGATTTCATGTAAATTTGAAAGCAAAATTCCATGGCAAATTTGGTGTTGGCAGGCAGAAATGAGATTCTGAATTTCGCTTAAATTTTAGTTGCTCCTAATCCTAATCCTAAAATAAACTTTATCATACTGGTGTTTGGGACTATTGAAAAATAACTAAATTTAAATCATGTGACTATATTTAGGAAGACATTCATAAAAGTTTATATAGAACAGGTATGAGGAAAATGGAGTTAGTTTAGTCAGGCCTTCTCAACTCATAACTGGCTGGGTATGATTCAGCACATCCACTGTAAACAAGTTATGTAAGAGTGGTGTAACTGTGCATGTGTGCCCATGTACCCCTTGGCTTGTTGTCACTACTGTGTACTTTTGGTATAAAAAGCAGCAGCTGTGAAACTCTGTTCAGCAGATCTCACATTGGAATAAAGCATGTCTATCCCGTTATCGGCCACTCCAATCTTTTTCTAGCTACCTGACTCATGCGGCCTGCACAGGATGGGTCAGAGTGGTCTGTGATCTAGCCTGACAATTAGTGCAGTTCACAGAATTCCAAGCAGGAAAGGGAGCCACTTGCCCCTTGGGAGGAGGAGGAAATGTGGCTACCCTCAAGTATGTGGTGCCTGGTGACCACTTTCTTGTTGACTGTGGTCTGGCTGTTGCTTACTGTACTACGAGTCAACATGGACCAGACACTTCATTAAGCGGTGTGGCTCCGAGATTTGCAGCAGAAAGCAAACTCGCTGGAACTGCAGGTACTTGCCCTGGAGGCTGAAGTACAGCAACAGGTCACTCCTGCTTTCAACACCAGGGACGATGACAAACTCGACGGTTAGTTAGTTAGTTAAACTGTGCATCCCCAGGCACGACATGTTGTTCATCAGAAACTGAAGCATGAACAGCCCATAGGACAAGGCAGGCAACCAGTGGGCAACCCAAAAGTGACCCAATTTATTACTTATGTCCCCTACACTCAAGCTGAGTTGTTGGGCTTGGGGAAACAATATCAGCAGAAACAGGGTGAACCCCTAGCTCCTTGGCTTTGTAGCTGTGGGACCTAGGGGTGGATGGCATGATGTGCTCTGGTGAGGAGATGGATAAGTTGGCTTCCATCATCACACACCCATCTCTGCAGCAGCAGCTACAGAACAGCCACAGATATACACTGGGTTGGGATAACCATTCCTTGATGGAATGGGTGAATGCAGCATCTGGACTGTGTGGACAAACGCAGAACTGCCTGAAACTGTGAGTAGTTGGCAAACATATGCTGAGTTGGTTCAAATAATTCAGGAGCTGGGGTTGCAATAGTCCATGTTTAATGTGAACACCCATGGGCCAGATGATGTAGTGCTGCAAAATGCTCTGTTGACATCCTTTGGGTCACTGAGAGCCACACTAGCCCCATACATTGGTCATTCTATACATGAAGTAATGACCATGATGGCCAGACTTGGTGAGGCAGAGGGGAGGAGACAAGCAAAGGGAGTCCAAAAGGTGGCTAAGACTAAAACCCCAATCAAGCTCAGGATTTTACCTGGAAGGAACCACGCAAGACCAGCTGTATGCAGATGTGGTTTAACTTGCTTGTGGCAGTAGTTGATAAGGAAAAAATCAACTGACAATCAAATGCAGTCCTGTTTGCCTTGTGGTAACAATTGCACCCCAAACAGCATTATACCAAACTTCCACAAGAGGCACTTAACAAGGTATGCCTGGTGTCTTTGAAGGATTTTATGGCTGCTTCTGCAGAGGTGGATGGACTGTTGTCTTTCGACTAGGGACCATGCCAAGGTGTTTGTCTTTTGGGGGCAGACAAGGACGGGAGGCCTCATGTTGAACTGAAAATACATTGTTCTGAGACAAATGTGCAGCATGTGTTAGTGCTGGGGATACTATTGCAGAACGTAGCTTGATATATGGCAACCCAGAGAAGTTTTCGGGGGCCACAGTTATTGTTGATGGCTATGGAAGAAAGACTATTATAGTCAAAGCTTTGTCTTTGCCACTGAGCATGAGATGATTGTCCTCTCATGTATATACCCTGTGCGTATCTCCTGTGGCTGAATACATTTTGGGTATAGATATACTCTATGGTTTGCACCTGAAAATGACAGTTGGGGAATTCCAGCTGTGGATACAGACAGTAAAGCCTGTGCTTCAGGGACATGTCAAGCGTGATCCACAGGTGTTACCTAAGCCAAGGCATGTGGTCAATGTGAAACAGTATTGCCTGCTGGGAGGATATGCAGAGATCGGGGCTACTATATTGAAGTTAGAAAATGTTGGCATCATCCATCCATCACATAGTCCTTTTAACTCTCTGGTATGGCCACTGAAAAAACCTAATAGTACCTGGAGGATGACTGTGCACTATCGAGAACTGAACAAAATAGCGCCTTCTTTGCACATGGCTGTGCCTTTGGTTCACGACTTGATGGATCATCTGATGACTCAGTTAGGAATTTATCATTATGTACTGGACCTTACAAAAGCTTTTTTCTCTATCCCAATCTCAGCTGATAGCCAAGATAATTTGCCTTCACCTGGGAGGGAAGGCACTGGACTTTTCAGGTGTTACCCCAAGACCATCTGCATAGCCCAACCCTCTGTCATGGTTTAGTGGCTGGGGACATAACCAAGTGGACTAGGCCCAGCATGGTTACAATGTTTCATTACATAGATGATGTTTTACTAATGTCTGATTCTCTTGCAGATTTAACCAAGGCAGTTCCAATGCTGCTACATCATTTGGAAGAATGTGAGTGGGTTGTACATAAGGGTCTCACACTTTTGATCTCTACTTGGAAATATCAATGGTGTATGGTAGGCCACTGACCCCCATGGGGACAAGCCATGTGGCAGGAATTAGGGCAGGCAGAGGAAGTAACTATTTTTCGTGTCACAGGACACATCCCCTTAGCCAGTCCAGGCGATGATGAAGCTGATGCACTGGCTAAGGTAAGATGGCTGGAGAGAGCCCCAGCCACTGATATGGCCCAATGGTTACATTGATGAATGTAGCATGCTGGCTGCAAGACCATGTGGTTGATGGCTCAAAAGTGGAACCTACCCAGAAAATAGGAAGATGGAGTAAATGTGTGTCATGTTCTTCTGGTGTGCACTCGAGAGGGTCCACACCCCTGGTGGGTGCCTCATTCCAATGGGCTGATAACTCAAGGAAAGGTGCCCCTGACTCCATGGCAAGCAGCTTTTGTGGGACCACAGCCCAGGTCAGAGAATTTCAGGTATTTTCTTATAGCCATTGATACAGCTACAGGTCTTCTGTTTGTTTGGCCCTGTAGGGCCCGAGACCAGGTAAGCACTGTGAAGGCATTGAATAGCCTATGGCCACATACAATCAACCCTTGGTCAAAGAAAGTGATAATGGAACCAGCTTTACTGGTGTCTTTGAAGGATTTTATGGCTGCTTCTGCAGAGGTGGATGGACTACAGAAGTGGACTCCTCAGTTGTCCATTCAGTGTAAGTTACATGTGCCATATCACCCCAAGCAGTGGGAATGATTGAACAGTAAAATGATCTTCCAAAAAAGGGACTAAGGCTACCTACCCAACCCCCATCCCTGAAGGGGTGGACAGGGCAGTTTTAGCCAACTGTCAGGATCATAAATGAGAGACCCCATGAGGGCTGGCCCTCTCCAGTGGAGGCTCTGTTTCACAGGGCTGCATCACCTGTTCCTGCAACCATTCTTTCCAGAATGGCAAGCTGGCATTTGTTCTGTCAGAGGGATGAGAATTCCCTCTATTGGTGCCAATAACCTTTTTGTCTTTTTGCCCATAGTATTGTGGCTGCAGGCACCAGAGTCGACTGGACACATACATACATTTGTGTGTCCAATGTGTTGGCTTGCTGAATATGCACCAAGTTTCCTACCTCTGTGGCTGCAGCATTCTTATGGAAAATCACCCCAGTGATGACTATTAACTAGACATGTGTATGGGTGGGGTTTTCATGGTTAACAGTTGAAAGGATGGAGCTACAGGGACAAGACCTCAAGGTGTATTGAATGTAGAATAAGTATGAAGGATATATGAATGCAACGGTCAGCCATCATCACTAAGGGAATGCTGCAGAAGATCACAGATGTGTAGATTGTTCAGCAAGAGACTCTGAAGGGGTGGAGTGTGAAGAAAGTGGAGTTGGTTTGGTCAGGCCCTCTCGCCTCATATCTGGCTGGGTATGATTCAGCACATCCGTTGTAAACAAGTTACATAAGAGTAGTGTTAGTGCACATGTGCACCCATGTACCACTTGGTTTGTTGCTGTTATTGTGCACTTTTGGTATAAAAGGCAGTGGCTCTGAACCACTGGCCAGCAGAGCTTGCATGGGAATAAAGCATATCTATACTGTTATTGGCCACCAGAAACTTTTGCCAACTACCTGACTCACGTGACCTGCACAGGATGGGGCAGAGGGGTCTGTAATCTAGCCCAACAACAGGTTAATACTCTGTTGCCTATAAAATATGACTTGTGGATAGGGGGACATCAGGATAGGTTGTGAGGTCAGGGATAATTGGGTGGGGCACATGGGGTATAATTGCAATTTGTGGTAATGGGCATGCTGACAGTATGGATCTGGTGATCACATCTTGGGCACAAGTGGTGACAATCAGCTATTTATCCTGTGAATTTTCATAAGCAACAACAACAAAAAAATTTAAAAAGAAGTTCTAAGGCACTATTAAACAACAACAACCAAAAAAACAACAGTATGAATGGCATCTGTTTAATAAAAAGAACTTTGCTATTAAAAAATAAATAAATAAAATTTCTTTCATTAACAGCAACAAAAAAGAAATATGATGCAAAGAGATATTACAATGTAAGTGTTCCCATATTATATATGATATGAGAAATTTTAAAGTTTGAAATTAACTTTATTTTTGATTTTTTGAAAGATATGTTTTTAAAGTATTTTTAAATATATTATTATATTATTATTATAAAGATATGTATTTAAGTATTAATATCATGCTTTTTTTCAGAAGTGCATTTTTAATTTTCAAATAGGTACAGAATAGACAGTATAGTGTAATGAGCTCTCATGCACATTTCAGCAACCATTAGTACTTATTATTTTACTAATTTTGTCTCATTAATCTCTCACATTTCTTACCCTCTGTCTCTCTGTCTTTCTTTTTCTCTCTCTTCATTTCTCTCTCTTTCTCTGTCTCTTTTCTGTTTGTCTCTCTCACTTTCTGACAGCTATTTCTCTCACTTTATTTCCCCCTGTCTTTTGGCTCTCTTGGACAAGAGTATAGCAAAGTGAAGGCAGCTCTAACAGATACATTTCATTTTTTACATAAGCAGGGTTCAATTAGTCCAACAACAAAATTAGTATCACTTTCTTAATATCTGTTGTTTTCAAGTTTCCTTGATTGTCCTAAACATGTATTTTCAGAATTATTTAGTAAGAATCAGTATTCCAACAATGTCCACAGAGCATTTGGATGATATGTTTCTTAAGTCTCTTTAATCTATAACTATTATCCTACTACTCTTTCTTTCTTTGTTATATTTATGATGAAGAAGAAACCCAGTCATTTTTCCTCTAATTATTATTATTATTATTATTATTATTATTATTATTATTATTATTATTATTTTTATTTATTTATTTATTTATTTATTTATTTTTGGACTGAGTTGACTGCATCCTTGTGTCGTTTGTTTCTCTTTCTTATGTATTCCCTGTAAATTGGTCATTAAATCTAGAGGCTTAATTTAATTTAGGTTCAATTGGGTGTTATTTTCTCCATTGAAAAGCATCCAAACTGGAGGCATATAATGTCTACTTGCTCTACTCTTAATAAATTGATCAGTGGCTTCTCCTGTCATTTGTTCAATCCATCCATTATAAAATTCCCCATCAGTTTTTCACCTAATGATTTTTATAGATATTAATGATTGTTTCCTAAATTCATTATTAATTTATGAAATGGAAAATGGTAACTTTTGAATTTTATAGTTTTTCTACATATATTAGATAATTTTATATGAAGTGGAAATTTCCCTCTTCAGTATATTTGGGCCTTAAGATATACTATATACATGCAGTAATGGGTAAATAATTGGTACTTCTCTCTTTCACCCTTTTAAATCAAATTTTAGAAAAATGATTTGATGATCAAGCAGCAGCCAATGAAAAATAACCAACAAGAGTTTTTAAATATTATTTGGAAATTATGCAACTTAACAGTGATCTCTCTCTCTCCCCCACATTGGTTGGAAAACTTGAGCACAATTATTCCTGTAATTTTTCATTTTTCCTTTGATTGTAATACCCTTAGGTTTCCCATTAAATTTAAGAAAAAAAAAAACCAAAAAAACTAGGTTTCATCTGGTTGTTAGAGTTTTGAGTGGTCAGAAGCCATCAAGGAAGTGTAGGCATATTTACGACTAATCTTCTGACTAACCAGAAGGTACTCTAAAGTACTAAAGGACTAGAGTCATTTCTTTTGGAGGTCATCAACCAAATTGAATTAGAAAACTTTTATTTATAATTACAGATATTATGAAAATTTATTAATTGCTATAAGTTTGTAGAAATGGTGTACTATTTGAAACAGTCAACATAGCCTATGCTAAAGGGAAGAAAGACAGTGTGGATGCTGGCAGACAACTTCTAAAATATGAATACCTCTCATCAATCAATAAATTGAAGGCACCATGTACAGGTAAAGCAAGTTTGATTAACTGAAGTAGAATAAAACTAAGATCAACTTAAATGTTAATTCCTTAAATGCATCTTGCCTCCCCAAATAAATCAGATTTTGAAAATTTAAATTAGCATATTCTATTAAAAAAACATGTATGACTTGTGATTGAATGTTTCTAGGATTTGTTCATAGAGGTTAAATACATTAGCATCTTATAATTCAGAAAATTGGAATTATCATTTGGAAAACCAAAGGTCATAGCTAGGTTATAATTTAATAGTATCTTACTTATTTAATAGTGTCTTACTATCAAACCATTCAAAACTACCTTACTTTCCCTATGTTTGAGTGTATGATTTCTTACATCTCTGTAGAGCATAAATGTCAAACCATCGATGTACTTTACTCAGCATTTTCTTTCCCTTACCACATTTTAAAGTTTATTTTTAAGTGCAGATTTACTCTCTTTCCTTCATCCACAGTGGTCAGCACTTTGTATACTCTTCTGTACTTGAGAAAAAACATTCACCAGCACTTCTTGCTTCCTCAGAGACCAAGTGCAATGAGAAAGAGGATACTGTCATCGGCTAAAAACTACTCAAAGATATAAACATTTCAATAAGTATTTTTTACTGCATTTCATATTTTGGCATTGGGAGTTGTTCTGGAAAAAACAAAGAGGTACCAAAGGTACTTCTGAATAATTTAAGAGGAAAAACATATATCTTGATTACACACTGTACCATTTCTCTGACTGAAACAAAACAAAGAAAGAAAGCTTAAAGGTAAATGATTTTCCAAAGATCTGACCCTACCTTCTACTCTCAGGATATTTAAAAAAAGAAATTAAGCAATTTCCTTGAAAATTGTCAATGCTAAAAAGTGTTTTAAAAATAAATGAATTAATCATTTTATATCTACCTCAAAAAAAATCCCTAAATACTTTTATATCACTATGATTTTTTTTTTCCTATTTATATTGGCTTTTGTGTGAGGGAATCCTGCCCACCCTAAAGTTCATCAGATTGTAAGACTTTATTATTTGGCACATCTATTTCAAAATTGGTCTGAAAAACTTTCTCACTAGACATATAATCACCACACAATAAAAAGCATTGTTTTTCATCATATATATAAATGGTGGGTATGCTTATCCTGTAAACATATTTAAAATTTTATTTATTACATTATTTTTCTGTTAACCTATATAAAATAATGTAGTCATGACACTTCCTTTCCCCCTTTAACTTTGAAAATAAATGCACATAATAGGGACTGTATTCATGTGAAATGCAATTCATACATTGAACTTTCAAGTACAGGTTTCATTTCCACCCAGCTGAATTTCATCTATATCAAATTCACCATTGATGGTGTGGTATACTTGTACTTCCATTCTTGTGGTCGTCCTAGTCATTCTGATGAGCAAATATGCCTTAGGAGATTGGACTTAGTAATATTTTTAAAAGTTACTTTAGTGCATATTTTTGTATTAAATCAATGACACACTTTACCATTATAATTCATTTTATATTTTTGAGGCAGTGTAGAAGATAACATATTCTGTACCTTTGGTTAGGAAATTCAATACCACTGTCATTGTATAGATCCAAACAAATATAAAGACTGCAAACATGTACAGATTCATAACTAGCTGATACTCTGTTTTGAGTATTTACACACTAATTTGAATTATTTTTGCTTTTGGTTTCCAGTGCAATATAATTACCCCATTATATATTGACCCTTAGCTTTTGTTCATATCAGAATTGTTTTAAAACCACTTTGTACAATTTTGAGATCACCTTTTATGAATTTTCTTTAATGTTGCACCAAACACAGTGCCAAGAATGCTAATGAGATGGCCATTATTTTTTCCATAATTGAAAAATGACAAATGCTTGTCTCTCAGTGCTGAGCATCTAATCTATAATCAACCTACTTAATTTTTAGAGAATGATAAACAATAGACTTCATTTTATTACATAGACCATTTTATTAATATATCTTGAAATTAATATTAAATAATATTTTTATAATGTTGCTAAGTGCTAAGATTTATTATTTCCTTATTTGTGTGGGTAATTTAATGTATCACACATATATTATGTATGTGTAAGTTAATCAGCCATGTACTTATTAATCCTTACTAATGTACTCATTAATCAAAAATGAAATCTATCATTTGTATTACATAAATTTTAGAATAAAACATTCAGAACGAAATTTTTATTTAACTTAGTTGAAAGATTACTAAAAATTACAAATATTAAAATGATCCATTATGAATGTTTTTACTAAATTTTTGAAAAGAAAAAATAATCACCTGCAGAAGACACACATACTTTTCATGGCTATTAAATTATCCAACTACGAAGTGCTGATTTGGGATACAATTTGAAATCTTTAGTCCATATATGAATAGAATAGATCTGTAAGAATGGGTTGTTGTCTGTCAACTTCTCCTGGCAAATCCTCAAATCCTTCTGGAGTCAGTGAAACACAGGTTTAGCAGATTGTTCCAACAATGACAAGTACAATTCAAAATCAAACTCACAACTCTGTCGATGTGCCATTCTAACACGATTTTTTTAAAAGAAAACTGACCTGGAGGTAATAAATATCTTGGTGGCTGCAACGTTCATACCTCAGACAACTGTGATAAGCTTAATTTGGCCAAACAACGCATTCTTATTTTGTAGTTCTTACATGCAATTATGTTGAAGTTCCAATTATTTGATATTGTCTTGTTATTGAGATAACAGAAATCAGCATTACTTAAATATTAATACCAAAAATACGATTTTTTAAAATATTTACTTAAATTACTGAAGTAATAAAATAAATTATCTAGACTAATAAACTGACATAACTTACAAATTATCATATAAAATTACATCTTCCAATATGTTTCATAGTGGAAAATCACTAAATTGTCAAATTTAGCTATTTCATACAAAAATTATATCTAAGTAGGCTCAGATTGTTAAATTGTTTATAATAACAAGCTAACAGCAGTTATACTTATGAGTGTATGTTGTTTTACCACAAATATTCATACTATCTCATTAAAATAATTTCACCAAAGAGACTAAGTAGTGTATTATTTACAAAACAACTTTTATTTCTTTGCAATATAGTTGCCATAAATAATAGGCTCATAAAATGTAAAATTATCTTGTTCTGGACAATTTTTTCTAGTGAATTAAAATTAAATATGGTGAAATGCAAATATTTTGATGGTTAACGAATCAGTTTTGGTACATGTGTAAACCTTGTAAGCATCACCTTAAATAAGATCTTCACTTTTCTATCATCCTTGAAAGTTCCTTTCTTCTGTTTTTCCAGTCAACTCCTCCCAGTCCCTGGAAACATACAACCATTGAACTGCTTTCAATCATGATAGATAAGTTATGCCTGTTTTAGAATTTTGTGTAAGTGAAATCAGATGGCAAATATTCTCTTTCCCTTCTTTTTGCTTAACATATTAACTTTGAGATTCAAAACATGTTATTGAACATATCAGGAGACATTTTCCTTTTTATTACTGACATATTTTATTTTATGAATATGTATAACACAATTTACCCAGTATTATGTTAATGGACATTTAGATGGTTTCCAGCTGGAGCAAAAAATTATGAACTTACCAAGGTATTAATAGATTGAAATTTTTCTTTTTCTTGGTAAATATACAGAAGTGTAATTGCTAGAACATACATTAAATGTATACTTTTAAAAATATGTCAAATTGTATTCCAAAGTGTTTTACACTCCCAACATCAATTAAGGTAGATTCCAGTTTCTCTGCCTTCTGGCCAATATTTTGTGTTCTCAGACCATTTAATTTTGGCCATTCTAGTGCATATGAAATGATATCTCTTCGTAGTTTTAATTTACCTTCCTCAGATGACTAATGATTTTGAGTACCTATTCAAATGTCTTTTGTATATCTTCTTTTTGTGAGGTTAACCTTCAAATTTTTTGCCAATACTTTATAAAAATTCTCATTTTATTATTGATCTGTATGTACTTTTTGTATATTCTGGATACAAAGTTTGTCATATATTTATTGAAGATATTTACTTCTAGTTTGTAGCTTGCTTTTCATTTTCTTAATATATTTTTATTTAGGAGTATAATATAAGTATGATAAGGCAGTGCAATCTAAATACAATAAAATACACAGGTTTTATGTTTTCTGTTCAATGGCTTCTGAAAATTGTATGCACTGTATAACTAACACTCAAAATAAGATAATATTGCTATCATCCATTGTGGCCTTTTGTAGTCACTTATATGTCCCCAGAGGCAACCACTTTTATGTTTCTGTGATTGTAGATTAGCTTATACTTTTCTAGAATTTTATATAAATAAAATTATATAAAGTATATTGTTTTTAGTAAACCTTGTTTTATTCAACATAATGTTGGTGAAATTGTGATGGAACTCTTTTCTCTCTCTCTCTCTCTTTTTCTCTCTCTCTCCCCCTCCCTTCCTCCCTCCCTCCCTATTTATTTATTTATTTTTGGTGTGCCGACCGAAATGTGTTCACAATTGTCAAACCTGAATAAACTAAATGGATGAAAAATGCTAACTGATATTAGTTTTGATCTATGAGTAATAATGTTGAGCCTTTCTTCTTAAATATTCATGTACTTAAGTATGAAAAGCAAGCAGTTATGATGGCTGAAGCAGCTTACTAAATAGATGCTACAATAAAAAATAAAATATTTTCCTAAAATAAGAAGACAACAACAAAAGATCTTCAAAGTACTATGAAAATAAATAACTGTGAACACAATTCAAGCTTCTAAAAATATTCTACTGTTAGTGAAGGGAAAACAGACATTTCTTAGTATTAACTTTTTGTGAACTTAAGTTTTTTAACAAAGATTTAGGAGTGTTCACTAAAAATATTTTTAAAAAATCATTTTAAGCTAGTAAGAGGGAAAGGTGAAAAGACACTCATGTTCCAAAAGTAGGCAGAAAAGTAGAACAAATGAAGCATAGAAAGAAAAGCAATAAGTCAAAAGCAGAAATTATAATGGTAGAAATAAATTCAAATATCTTTGTGGCTCAAGCAACGCATATTGACTATTATCTCTGTTTAAATAATAAAAATCCTGAGATTAGATTGAAAATATGAATTTTTAAATCTTTCCAACATATGTCAGGGCATGCAAAGATTGAATAGTAAATATATAGAAAAATATACTAAGATAAATACTACTGCAAAGAAAGCTTATGAAATTAAAACACAATGTTTACCTTCTATGTA
>NW_007733401.1:19598-41693 GCF_000696425.1 Galeopterus variegatus | reverse complement strand
GCAGAAAAGTAGAACAAATGAAGCATAGAAAGAAAAGCAGTAAGTCAAAAGCAGAAATTATAATGGTAGAAATAAATTCAAATATCTTTGTGGCTCAAGCAACGCATATTGACTATTATCTCTGTTTAAATAATAAAAATCCTGAGATTAGATTGAAAATATGAATTTTTAAATCTTTCCAACATATGTCAGGGCATGCAAAGATTGAATAGTAAATATATAGAAAAATATACTAAGATAAATACTACTGCAAAGAAAGCTTATGAAATTAAAACACAATGTTTACCTTCTATGTAACTAGTGTATAAATCACTTCATTATAAGCAAAAAACAAACAAAACCCCATAACCAGAAATTCCAAACAGTCAATATAACAGGAAATGTAAAATATGCAGCACATAAGCAGAATAAAATTCATGTAAAACAAAACAAATTATATCAATTGCATCAGTCATAACAATATATTTCAATAATTTACCCACATTAAAATGCAAAGAAAATTAAATAGCATCAAAATGATTAACAATAATAAAATAATACCAACTATTTCCTACTCCTCAAAACACATTCACAAAGTAAGTTTCAAGGCATAAGAATGGGCAAAGATATATAAAGAAAATGAGTAAAATTAAAGGTTGGACTATTAATTTAAGACAAAGTGTAATTAAGGCAAAAAGCATTCAAGGAGAAAGAAAATGTCATATTATATTGATACAAGACACTACATACAACAAAAATATAGCCATAAAATTTTATGAGTCAAATAACAGAGCATTAAAGTATATTAAGCAGAAAGTGATAGAAATTGAGATATATATACAAAGTACACAAACGCACTTGATTTAACACACATTATCTGTCCATGAAACATAAAATAATGAGAAAATAAAGCCATCCAGCATTTTTGCTATGTATCTAACTGAGGTGTTGGGTGAGGTAATGCTAAAGAACTCTGATGTGTCTTTTCTTTCCATTTATTTCCTTTTCTTTTCTTTCCCTTTCTTTTCTTGTTTTTTTCTTTTTTTTTTTTTTTTCTTTTCTTTTTTTTCTTCCCAAAGGGATACATACATTCACTTTTGAAGCATATTTTGGGGGATATATGGAATGGGAGATTGAAATCAAGAGAAAAACTCCTTAGTTAGAAGATTTTTTTGTGTGGATAAAACAGTGGAGATACCATTACTCTAAACCTAGATGTTTCAGTATGATATGCTAATAGCTGGATTCAGTAAAGAATATTAAGAGTAATTTATCAAGTCTATGTTAGAATTTTTTTAGCTTCTATGAAATATAAAGTTAGACGACAAAGGCCTTAAAATTGACGTTATTATCAAATCCAATATGTGTAAATGTCCGTTTTTTCCCCACAAGCTCTCTTAAATTGAGACAATGTGATAACAGAAAGGTTACCCTTATCCTCTATTAAACTCATATTGAATAATATACTATGAAAAGTTATTGATAAGTTTTAGGTGGTCAAGTAAACTCATGTTTGTTACTTTATGTTTCGGGTTTTTTAAAATATATTTCAGGACAAATACACCATTTGTGAATGTGCAAATACAGCGGCTTTTTAAAAAAGAGTGTCTTATCACAGCTTTTCATGCTGACATTATTTTTTGCCCTTTTTACTGTGTAAGATTAAATTCTGCTGCATCTAACAGAAAAATCAAAATAACAATGACTAGATAAAAGTTTTATTCTTTCCCATACATTAAAAAAAAAAAAAAAATAGGCAATACAGGATAGGAGAGGTGATCAGAGTCATTAGGGATTCTGGGACTTTTCTATTCTCTTATTTGTGAAGGATGGTCCAAGAAGTTTGCTGAACTAGAACTTTTCTATTACCTCTTTTATCATGCAGCTCTCTGTTTCTGGGTAAAAATTGAAATATGTGTATGGGAAATTTCCATTCTAGTATCTGCTTGCCCAAGCCTGAGCTTTATGATAAGATAGATAAATAAATAAATAAATAGATAAATAAAACACCTTGCCTCTCTTAGATTCATGCATCCCATATGTTGTCTAGTATGAACTGATCTTGAACTAAAGAGGCCATGTGGCTGATAGCCAACTCAACATATTAAAAATGGACAGGTGATCAGAACTGCTTAAATGGTTTCATGGTGTAAGTTCCAAAGCCCTTTGTGAACAATTGGAAGCAGCTCCCAAACTGTCTGAAACTGAATTATTCACCACTTTGTTGGTCAAAGTTGCACTAAATGTGCTTGTGTTTGCATATGTAGGTGTGTGTGTGTGTGTGTGTGTGTGTGTGTGTGTGTGTGTGTAGTTAGGGATTGAATGGTGTCCCTCTAAAATACATATGTTGAAGCCTTAACACCCAATATGACTATATTTAGAAATAGGGTCTTTATAGAAGTAATTAGGGGTTACTTAAGGTTATAAGTGGGTCCCTAATGCGATGGTACTGGTGTCCTTATAAGAAAAAGGAGAGACACCAGAGAGCTTTCTTCCTGTCTTCATACACACACAGGAAAAAGTTATGTGAAGTCACAGCAAGAAAGCAGCTGTCTGCACGCCAGAAGAGAGCCATCACCAGAAACCAAACTTGCTGGCATCTCAATCATGGACTTCAAGTCTCTAGACAATGAATGTGTGTTGTTTAATCCACCCAGTCCACAGTATTTTGTTATGGCAGCCCAATACATACACATATGCATACATATATATATATATATGTATGAATGTGTGCATATGTATATATACACACGTGTATGTACACACACATATATATTTATAACAAAACTATTCATTCCATTGCAGATAACATTGTGCATCCATTCTCCTTTCTGTAACTATATCTTAAAATAATGTTCTATTAATATAGGTCCAGGCATTGACGAGTCATGCAATTCTGTGGCTGATTATTAGAAATATTCAAGAGAGTTGTCTAGGCAAATACTTTTTCATTGGTATGTAAGAGTTTTAATCTCATAGATGTTTGTTTTTGTTATTTTATTTTGAGCTAGTGTTAGATTTATAGAAGTGTTGCAAAAATAGCTTAGTCAGTTTCCATATATCCTTTACTCAATCTCCCCCAGTGTTTATGTTTTCCATAATTATAGCTCAATAATCATAATCAAAACTTCTATAAAAATTTAGCATAAACAATGCATATTTGTTGAATATGTGAATGTTAACTAGTTCTGTTTTACATTAATCATGATTCTATATAAATAAATGCTACTTAATATTATAAAATGTGTGCCTATTAGCAAGTTTATTATTGTCTTATTTTTCTACATCTTTCTTATTTGCTTATTCTGAAAAGTTCTCTATATAATCTTGCTTTTGACAGTGTAGACACTTTAATCAACAAACTCTGAGATCATAAACAAAGAATTATGACCTCTTATGTAATCAAACAGCAGAAGAGAAAGAAAACTTCTCAAATATGACATATTTAACAATTAGCAATTTAGGGAATGACATCATAAAAACTAATTCATAATTAAACTAATGAATTTTCCGAATGCATGTGTGAATTGTAAGATTCAGTTCAAACTATTGTAAAACAACAGAGAACTTTCCCTGCCTTATAGTTCTATGCATATAGAGTCAGTGACTCTACCAGCTGTAGTTTACAGAAACCCACAACATTCTTATTCTTATAGCTAATTTTGGCTTTTAAACAGTAACATCAGAAGCTTCAGTAAGACTATAACCTCTGTATAACATTAATTTTATAAAAGAACATGATTGTCCCACAGTTCTCTATCATTTATATCATAATGTGAAAGACACAAGACTGTTCAATCAAGGCATCTTAACCCACTAAAGTTATTAGAAGGGTGACTCCTATAGTTTTTTATCTTCTCTATTAAACTTATTTGAGAACATAACCAGTGTTAAAAGGAAATTGGCTAGCAATGGATCACATCAATGCTCAGGAGAAAAAAATTGAAATTCATTCTTTCATGTGGCAGAGTCTTGTAATTACATATTTTATGTTAATCATATCATGTAAGGGACCAATCTGAAAAGTAATTGAGCAGAAACATAATTTATTGGCTAATATTTTATTATTCCCATGTTGTTTATGATCATTAAACTCACAGCTTCATTAAATGTGTAAATTATATAGATTGCAATTAAATATCACTGCTAAATGGAAAAAAAAAATTTCTAATGTAGGTTTAATTCTATTTTATTTTGTGCATTATCATATAAAAAAAAGACTGTGGAATTTTAGTGTGAAATGCCTTAGATATGTTATTACTATTTATTAATAAATTTTGTTATTAATTTAAGTAATTCTGCTATTTATTCTTTTACATTTATCTTTGGTATATTTGTATATGCCATATTCATTACGTAATAGACAGAAAATTGCCCCTTCCATGTTAGCAGAAATGAAATATGCCATTTTGCAATTTTTAAGGGAAAGCAGGTGATAAACATATTTGATCTACTCACAGCTTTAAATAGGTGAAACAAATTATTAAAGAATATAAATCACTTAAGATGTAATATTTAGACTGAAAATTGTCACTTCACAGGTATTACTTGTATGTTATTTCCTTATAAAGTGATAAGATCATAATTAATACACGTGTTTTCACATCAGAGATTGACTATCTATAAATATAAAACAGAATGAGTAGGCAGTCAAACAGAATACAAAATAACCTGATAATTGAAGGAAAACATTCATGTCTGGTTAAAATATATGGGAAAATGGTGGTTTGTTACAAGGCTGACACTCAAGTTCATACTTGGTGGTCTCTCTAAAGGGGAGAATAGCGTATAATGGAGTAAAGCCAGCTTTAATTCTCTGATGGAAACAACAAAATCTGCCCTGTTCCGATCTATGATGCATTTGAGAATCTGAATTTTCCTCATGCACTTGCAGGATTCTATGTTGCAATTGTCATGGATAAAATCAAACGGTAAGAGCAAATTTACCAAATTTCATGAAATATATATTTGCATGCTGGGGAGGAAAAATAAGTAAACCAATATACATTTAAACCAAAAATCTATCTCAATTGTTCAACTCAGAGAGAGGTCCTAATCAATATGAATTATTAAAGCCATATAGAGTCTTCAGATTTTAGTTGTAAATATGGCCAAATCATTGACTAGCATTGCCTTCCTGCAGTACACAGTTTTAGTCACTTATGGATATAGTCATAGTCTCAGGAGAGTTATTGAAATTAGCAAATCTATAACACATTTGTAATAAAGTTTTTGAAGGTAGCCTAGTGAAACACGTAGAGTGCAATCAATACAAAACAGCAGGAACAGAGTTACATGGTGATTCTCAATCACACACAATAATGCAAATTGTGAGGCTTGCTGAGTAATGCCTTCCATAAATCTTTACATTTCAAAATGGTAGGAATTTATTTTTCTTGAAAAGAAGAACAACTAAAATTATATGCACTAACTTGAGAAAGAAAAGAAAGAAAGAAAAAATAATTGTACATGTACCTCTAAAGTCTGAGGGATACACTTTATTGCTGATTCATGTTTTCCTTTTTTCTTTCTTTCTTTTGTTTTCACCGTTCCTCTACTCTCCTTTATAAAATAATTATATTTTTTCTTTTGCATTATTTTCTGATTGTTATTTTCCTCATTGACAATGAGATGTCTTTTCATTAAACACCCTGGCTTATGCCTCATAAATGTTACTGACATCCAATAACAGGTTAAACGTAAGAAGATATGAACTTCTCCCTTCTTGCTCACAAGAGAAGAAGCAAAAAAAAAGTCAGACTCCACTAAGATGTGCAAGATACTGTACTGTGCCTTTACTTAAATAATGGGTATCAACCAGGGGTAATTTTGCCCCCTAGAGTATATTTTGAAATATCTAGAGGCATTTTTGTTTGTCACAACTTCAGGTGGGGGTTGTTACTCACATCTAGTGGGTAGAGGCCAGGAATGCTTCTAACTATCCTATAATGTAAAGGCCAGACCCCACAACAAAGAGTTATTCATCTTATTATGACAAGTGCCTGTAGATTAAGAAATTCTGGTTTAAATGGACATTAGTTTGCTTACTTTTGGCATGATTTTCATGAAATTTAATAAGATTTGCTTTTTCCCTTCAATTTTAGCCGTGAAAATTTTGTATTTTCTCACTTTTCTGCTTATTATTTTCACTCTGTCTAGTAAGCATTCTTGGTTGGTTGGTTGTCAATTATTTCCAGTTGGGATTCTTTTGCTTAAATAACTATATATTCACTAAATTGTTTCCTCATTTTGATATTCCTTATCATCTCACATCCCAAAACCAAAGTGGATTACAATACAAACTACTATAAAATTAGGTGTGCTATTATTAAATACATGCCATGCGTAGAGTTTTTATGAATGTGTTGGATATAGAGAAATATAAATCCTCTCTCCTGCTATTTTGGGCATTAAATATTTGGAGGAAAGAACACATTGAGTAAATATCTAATATCCTTCTTACTTTCAATGGAGACAAAGATCCACAAATTCATAATAACATATGTGTTTGTGTATATATTTGTGTAGGTACATGTACATATATACTTGAATACACATCCAGAAAGGCATACACACGTCATCATAACTGCAAATCTGAAACTCTTCTGGATCACAGAATTATTTGAAAAGTACATTGAACTCCAATGCAAAATGTAACCTATTTTAATTTTTGTTTCAGAAATTAATTTTCTTTAGGTAATCTGTCTTGTGCTATATCTTATAATGAAATATACTTATCTCACTTAGCTTTTTAATTTAATTCAACTCAACAAAATTATATTACATTTATTCCAATTGTTAGAAAATAGGGAAGTTGGAGGTATAGAAATTGTCAGAAATTGGGATTTATGAAATTGGGATTCAATGATAGAAGAGTTTGAGTTAATTATAAAGCCCATGATATGGCCAAAAAGAAAGGGTTGGAAAAGTGGAAGAGAAGGTTATTGGAAAGATGTCATGAAAGTAAGAGGGCAGGACTTTGGATGGATCACTCACAAAGATAAAAAGTTAGTCAAAATCTGGATTGCGAAGCAGTTGCCAAAGTCATTAAGGAATGAGGAGAAATGACCAGAATGTTGTCATATGAGAAAACAAGTAAGGGTACATATAAACAAACTATTTAAGGCTCAAAGACAAAGGACTTGCTTATTTATTTATTTACTTTTAAATTGTAACAATGAAGGAACAATGTTCTCAAAAATATATTGCTTAGGAAGGTAAAGAAGACATAAGATCACTTTCCACTTCCATGACCGTATACGGATTTTGATAAAATGACCAATTTCACTAGAGCGAGATTTAAGAAAGCAGAGTCTTGTGAGGTACCAACTTTCATTTAAGGCTAAGTGTTATAGGGAATAATCAGGGAAGATCTTGAGGATAATGAGGTAGCTCATTAATTATCTTCCACTTCTAAAAAAGAGAGAACTTGTGAACATAAATCAAAAAGTCAAATTTATTTCTGCTTGTATATTTCAATTGAAATGTGTTTGTCTTGAAAAAGAGTTTTAAATTATTGAGTGGTATTTTATAAAGCAAAGTCTATATTTGATTTCCAATCAATTTTTCACTTCCCATTTTTATGCCAAGAAGTGCTGAAACTCTTCATCAAATGAGCATATATAAAAATAATCAAAACTCACATAGCTCACTCTGACAAATGAGGGAAAGTCTGTGTCAAGGAACAACAGAATTATTAATGAGATTTTTTAAAATTTAATTTTATTTTGTCAATATACAATATAGTTGATTATTGTGGCCCATTTCTGACACAACAATTACAATTCCTTGAAGTTGATACGACAAGCAAACAGAAAGGAGATTGTTGGGAGAGAGGGGGAGAGCGAAGAGGGAGGGAGGTTTCGGTAATGGGCTTAAAGAGTTTTTGAGTGAAATTCATGAAGCATCATTCTGTTTGTCCTCAAGTCAATGAAATCATCTTTGGCACGGTGTGCATCATTGATTTGCTGTCCATGTCAGCAAGGAAAGGATTACAAATCCATGTTTCAATTTTAAGGTCATCTGAGCAAGAGTAACCTTCAACAATTTTCTTCAGGATTTCCAATTTTCTGCAGATTCCTACCTGCAGATAAATTAAATAGGATAATTTGCATAGTTGTCTTTCTCACATAACTTTATCATAGAGAACAAGCTTGTCCAAGAGCAATATGAAAAATGATGACTTGCAGGACTTTAGGTTTTAAAGACTTTTACTCACTCACACATCCATAAAACTTTGCCAAATGAGTCACACTACATATTTACTCTTTATTTTCAAATTGTTCTTATGTGTCTTTTTCTTATTTTTAAGAGTGAAATTTCTGCTGGATTTTGAGTAAATTCTTTCATGACATGCTCTATTAAATCAGAAAAGATCATGTAGTTGGAAAACTTGTTATTTTTCTCCTCAATTTTTACAAGTCCAGTTAAAAAAACTTCAAGGTTTAACTCATGAAAATATAAAATTATTGCAGTAGAAAAAAATTCAGAATCCCATAGTACTGTTGGACACCAATGCATGCTATTTCACCCTAAATGCTAGAGAGAAAAAAGTATTTTAGAAATCTAATTTGGTGTTCCAGGTTAAGAAGGCAGATTGAAGACTTACATTTAATTTTTTGTGTGCTTATAAAATCTCACTCTAGCAATTATGAGAAAATTATTTTTAAGACATAAAACTGCAATGATACAGATTAAAGGAGAGATATGACAATGGCAATAGAATTTTATCCTTAGAAAGGAGATAAACAAAAGGTAACCGGAAGCAGCTCAGAGGTAGCTGAATCCTAAACCGACATGGGCAAAAGATGAGAAAATACCTGATTTGCACTAAAGAACCCTCAGAAGGATTAGAAACTGCTATCAAGAAGTGCCTTTGAAATTGGGGATAAGGAATTGGGAGCTAAAATGAGATGGGTAAGTTGAAGACTGTTTATGAGGCAATTAAATTCCTGCATTACAAAGAGCAAGCTGCTATAAAATTCCACCTTTGTCATCCCAGCTGAAATGTGAAGTTATATTCTCTGTAACCAAATAGAGTGCAAGTATCTATATCTAAAGTTATTTTTCTCCCTAGATAAGGAATTCTGAAAGCAAATAAAAATATTATGTTTAACTATGAAATCCACAATGGCGATGCACTGTGGGTAAGTATGAATAACGAGATTGAAATGAAGCACCTTACAAATATCAATGCTTGACAACTCTTGATAATTAATTTTTATAAAATAACTTGACACATATCTTCTAATGCTATGAATGGCAATGCAGGTATAAACACAAAGTTGCCAAAGTAAAGAGAATTATTGTATATTTGTAATTTGTATAGATTGCTGGCATATATATAGACTCTTGAGAAGAATGTACAGGAAACAGGTACTAGTGCTTGCCTTGGAGAAAAAGAACTAGGTAGCTGGAGTAAAACGATACAGTGGAGATTTATACTTCACTTCAAACCATTCTGTGATGTTTGAATTTTGTATAATATCAATATATTTCCTCTTTAAAACTAATAAAAAATATATATATATATTTATATTAATAAAAAAATATATATACATATATATATATTTCACTCTACCAATTAATAGGTAATAATGCGTATCAGCCACTATGGGAGAACAGATTTTAAAAAGCCAACAGATATAAAATGTTTTATATAAATAAAAATTTAAAAATAACAAATAGGAAATTTCTAGAAAAAATACTTTTTTCATATTTGAGTCATGATATTTTTCAAGTTTATTCTTTAAGTTTTCAAGTTAATAGTCTCAAATTTTAGAGAATCCAATTTTTAAAAAAACCCT
The DNA here is from genome assembly GCF_000696425.1 of Galeopterus variegatus. Classification (NCBI taxonomy): domain Eukaryota; kingdom Metazoa; phylum Chordata; class Mammalia; order Dermoptera; family Cynocephalidae; genus Galeopterus; species Galeopterus variegatus. Next base: position 31,908 of record NW_007733401.1, on the reverse strand, counting down.
TTAATTTCATAGGTGTAGCATAGGTCCATACTTCTTGTATTTCATAGCAAGCACATATACATTTTATTAACATACAAGGCGATACATTTATTTTATTCATTCCTTGTTCCCTTTTAAATCTGAGTAGAGAATATGTGTAAAGCATTAGTGGCCAAAATTATATAGCCTAAGAGAAAAACAAGTGCTAAATTACAAGATGACAGATGAAAGATTTATCTGTTAGAAATGTTGTAGTTGCAAGTCATAAAACATCTGACTAGACTGTCCTAAAGAGATAGGGCTGCACCGGATTTATTGGTGTAAATAGTCTAGAAGTAGGTACTTACTGGTTCAACAGCACAGTGATGTCAGACACAACACACCTGTGATTCTTTTCACCTTATCCTCAGAGTTGTAAGATGGCTGGGACCAACTGAGCCATCATGGTGGGCATGTAGCTAGGCCTCATTTTCCAGAATTTCTAAAATTGAGACCTAAAATACTGAAGTGATATGTTTCATTTCCAGGGTGACTATCACACTGTTCTCCACTATCTTCTATCTGCCACTGGATGTTGACCTCTAAAGTGAATTGGAAATCATATGGTGAAGATGGTGGATCTTTGAATGAATGTTTAGAAATGCACTTTCTGCTGCCCATCAGAAATATCTACTTTAGAACTATTACTAGGGTGAAATAAAGTTTTATGTGTAAACTACTTATTTTTGCAACTTATCTCTTAAGGCGTCTAGCTGCATTAATATTGTGCTTTAATTTGCTTTTATCCCTGTAACATTTAAGAAAATTTCTTTGATAATCTCTAATAGATTGGAGATTGCTCACACCAATTGCAAGTCATACTTTAAAAGTTTATTTTTTCAGCTACAGAAGTATTTTAATTGGCTAAGTTACATTATCAGTTTTGTGCTTTACAAAAATTCACTCTGACTATGGTGTGGATTTGCTGCATCTAAGACTGAAAATTAAATAGGATCTTGTCATAGTAACTTAAGTGAAATGATGACATTCTAAAATAAAAAAAAAAAAATGTATGGTGGGCAAGGAAGTAACCCCCCCAATATAAAAATTTAAAAAAATAAAAATGAATAGGTGACTAAATTATTAGATAGGAAAATACAGTTTCAAGAATGTTCAAGAAGGTAAATGTGTAGTGGTATAGTCACTCACGAAGAGGGATCATAGAAGAAAAAGTAGATTTGAGGAGACAATAATATGTTCAGCTTTAGACATTCTGATTTTGAATTTATATATACAATTTAGCAACCTCTCTCTTTACATATATACATGCATATGTGTATGTATAATTGTGTATATATGTATATATATGTAGATACACAGAAATATAGTTTTTGTAATGAATAAGTCTTGAATAATAGTATTTTTATAGGAATTAAAGAAATATATGTGTATGTATAATTGTGTATATATGTATATATATGTAGATACACACAAATATAGTTTTTGTAATGAATAAGTCTTGAATAATAGTATTTTTATAGGAATTAAAGAAATACATGATCTATTTCTCAAATACCTGATCTATATATTTAAACATTTCTTTATTCTGTGATTTGAGCAGGTATTCTTAAACAGACCATAAAATTTCTAATGCAAAAGACTATAGATATGACCTAAGTATCCCCAATTTCACATTAGATATCCAATTAATTATGATTTGCTTACCTACAATTTATGCCAGTAGCTTTTTGTTGTTGTTGTTTTTAATCTTGAAACTAGCTAGATTCCAGTCAGCTAGCTTTGCAGATGGAAAGGACTTTAGACATCACCTAGTGCTTCCTCCTGATTTTTAACAAAGAGGAAGACCAAGAAAAATTAGACATCAATGTACTTGAAGAAACAACCAATAGTCAAACCCAGTTCTAAATGGAAATCTAGTGTTTTGTTTTGTTTTGTTTTGTTTTAATTGTTATTGTAGTTGCATGGCTCATTGTCAGAGCAAAATGTGTGCTTTAGCCAATATTTAACTGTTATTTTATTATGAGGCTAAGCTATTCCCAAGTAACTGAACTGGAATAATGCATATAGAAAGAGGTGGGTATCTGAGGATCAGCACAATCTTACTTTGGTTGATTTTCTTCATCTTCTTTGAGTTAATAATATACTTGTATTTTTATTCTCACTCTCCACAGCTGACTTCATACCTAAAAATTCCCACTTTTTACTTCTCACTAGTCATTTTTCCTTTCATGAATACCAGTTCTCTTTTCTCACCCTCCTCTTTCCCCTTCCTATTTTCTGCTTCATAAATGTAATAAACATACAATATAATTTTAACTTCCCTAACTGCTTGTAATACTGTTGACAGATAATTACTTCTGCATACATCAGAGAACTTTGTCATTTCAGTTATTTTAATATCTGAATTTCTATTTGCTTTTTATGGTTCCTATTTTTATGCTAAAAATACCATATGTTTAATTATTAAGATGATATCTCTTTTCCTCTAAACATATTTATAATAGCAGTCTTAAAGTTTTTGAGTGCTTAATCCAATTTCTTGGGTCTTTCGGGATCAATTTATATTGACTACTTTCTGTCCTGACTTTGGGTAACATTTTACTGTTCCTTTGCATGTCTAGCAATTTATTTATTTTTACTGAATACCGAACATACTGGGTGATGAATTTTAGAGGCTCTGCATTCTGTTATCTTGCAGTGCAATGTGTTGACGTTTGTTCTAGCAGGTAGTTCAATTATTTCTTAATCACCTTGAACTCATGTAGACTTGGTTCAATGCTTAGTTAGAGCAGATATGTGGAAAGTTCCATGTGTTCCCTAGGTCATCTAAGTTGGGGGTTCTCAACCTACAAGTTCTGTCTCCCCTGCAGATCTTATTGAAGCTTCATTTTAAGCTGTGTGTGCAAGACTGTGTCTAGAGTAATCTTGTCTCTAGGGTAGTCATTACTCCCAAGTATGGGTTTTCTGTGATCTCAGGTGAATAACCTGGGCATGAAAATGTTTCTCCATTATAGTTAGACCAATACTAAATGATTTCTCAGAACGTTTCCCCCGCAGTTTTGTTTTCCTGCTCACAGTAGGAGTGATTGTAGGTTTCATCTTGTGAGTTTATCTTCTCTTAGCAATTACCATCTTATGTGTTCAATTTATCAACCTGGCATAAACTTCTGAACAAGTTAGAAATGTCCTGCATTTTCCATTTCTGATATGTTCCTATAGTTTATTTGTGAAGATTAAAAAAGAAAATACATCTCTTTCCTATCTTTTTACTTTTAAAGTATCAGTGTCTTTATATTTAAAATGAAGCTACTGAAGATATCATGGAGTTGGGTCTCACATATTATAATCCATTCTGGCAATCTCTCTTTTTAATTTTGAGTACTTAGTAAATTTACATGTAATGCAGTCATTGATATGATTAGATTTGTCTATATCCCTGCTATGTTTTCTACTTGTTTCCTGTCTTGTTTATTTTGTCATCTCTCTTTTCCTATTACATTTGGATTGCTTTTTTTTTTTATTTTTTAGTTTTTTTCTAATCTGTTTTTGGCATATAGTTATATTACTTTATTTTACCTTCTAAATGACATTTTTTATAATCAGAATCATAAAGTAGAAAAGAAGAGAGAGGAATTAAAAAAAAGCAAAATAAGATGTTACCTGCATCAATGTGGTTTCAAAATTTTATCTAAAAAACAATTTCAGCAGAAATATTTATACTCTAACACATATACAGTCAAAACCTGTGTTATCTTTTAGTCATGATTGTAATTAAAATGTTTATTCTGTACTGTTTAAGGATTCAGAATAATTGGAATCAATCTGGTCTCTGCAACTGAGTTTACACTAAATAATGATTTAATCTTTGTCAAGTTTTATAACTGCGCTTGGTATCTGGATTCTTATCTGGAAATGAGGATAATGACACCTATCTCAATTATTTTAGTTCCTCCTTTCCTGTTTCTCTGAAATAATTAATTTTTTATAATCAATCAATCAGTTGATTAATTTCAGTATACATTTTTATTCTTTTTATGGGCATGGAACTATATCTATTTGCTCCCCCCCCCCGCCCTAGTGGCTTCTGTAGGGATTACAATATAATTTAATTTATCACAATCTAATTTGAATTAATATTATACCATTTTACCAATCATAAACATATCACTTCATTTATCACATAATAAACTTACAACAGTGTACTCTGCTGATATTCATCAGCCCTTGTTCTATCACTGTATGTACTTCTATATTTATTATAAACCTTGAAGTGCCTCTTTTATTCTTTCATTAAATAGCTTAATTTCTTGATTTGAAGAAATCAAGAAAAGAGAAAAAACAGTTTTCACATTAACACATGTATTTGTTAGTTTTGCCATTCTTCAGATCTTCTTGTAGATCTGAATTTTCTTCTGGGATAATTTCCTTTCAGTCTGAAGAACTTCCTTTAGTATATGTCATACCATGCAGATCTGCTGACAACTGTTTTTCTGATATTTAATAATGTAGTATCTGTAAATAATTTGGCATATATAAGTGAAAAAGAAATGTTCACAGCAATGCCAGGATGCAGAACTTCCTTTAGTATTTCATATCATGCAGATCTGCTGACAACTGATTGTTTTTCTGATATTTAATAATGTAATATCTGTAAATAATTTGGCATACATAAGTGAAAAAGAAATGTTCACAGCAATGCCAGGATGCTTATATTCAGTACAAAATAAACACTTTGTTTTTTATCTTCACGAATAGACATAAGAAATTATCAGAAATAGACAATGTAGGAACTTTCTAACTTGTTCAGAAGTTTATGCCAAGTTGATATATTGAGCACATAAATATTTATGACATCAGTCATTTCTTTGGGGCTATAGAATTTAGCTTTCTATTGATTATGCCTAGTTATCTGTTATGTGTGTGACAGTATGAAAATGGGCACAAGCTGCTCCTATTGATTTACTCATCAGTCATTTCTTTGGGGCTATAGAATTTAGCTTTCTATTGATTATGCTTAGTTATCTGTTATGTGTGTGACAGTATGAAAATGGGCACAAGCTGCTCCTATTGATTTACTGTCCAATAAATAATTATTGTTCATTATTTATTGATTAGATACTTCCGTAATCATTTCACTTCTCTCCTATTTATGGTATCAGTGTCAATTCCACAGCCTGAACAATTTACACATAAAAATGAAAAGTCTGTTGTACATACAATATACACTGTTAAATAAACCATGTCCTGGCTTGCCTATTTGCATATGACAAAAGGCTGTATTGTTCTGGTTACCAGCAACAATTCTTCTAAATATATTGAGTAAATTTCACTGAAAAGGCAGTAAAGGCTGTTTTGATCGGTCATATAAAGTTTCAAATTGTCTCTTGTCGGAAACACTCCATTCCAAGAGTATAGACAGGGAATCTGGAGGAAGAACACTCAGGAGCCAGATTTCCAGATGGTGAATGGGCTAAGGGAGCACTTCAGGCATTTATCCATATTTTTTCATTTATCTTGGTGTCCCCAATTGCTATCAGTGAAAATTACTGCTTGTACTTGTTTTAGCCAAGAGGAAAATAAGATGATTAAAAATAAAGAAAATGAAAATAATAGATGATTACTCAAATGTTATCCCCTCGAGGAGACAGGTTGCATCTTTTTCTCATGTTAACATAGCTATTAACATAATACCAGAAATTCTTGAGGACATTTGATAAGTCAGTGGTCTCTAATGTGTTTCCCAGCATACAGAAGTTTTAAAAATATATATATTCACGTAGGTGTGGATAACGGCTTTCATCCAAAGCATGGCCTAATCTTGTCTACAAGGACCACCTGACACTGAGTCTTACATGAGGAGAAATAACTGTCCCAGAAAGGGTTTCAGATGTGTTCTTCTTTTGTTTTTTCAGAGTAACTAGCAAACGTGAAAATAAAAGAATTCTTAAAATTTTCCATGGACAAAATGAGAAGTACAAATTTAGTCTACCTAAATTTCTGTGGACATTGAGAGCAATCAATTCTCCTTTCTGTTCCTAGAAATAACACTAAGATTAAAAAAGTGCATGCCAAAGTAGGAAGGCTTAAATGGTAATTTATTTTTTTATTTTATTAATATTAATATTATATTACATTTTAATTAATATTTGAATAGTTATAATTAAATTGTTATACATAGTATAAATCTGAATAATTATATCCTATTATTTTTAACAAAAGAATAAAAATATATACTAATATTTGAATAGTTATAATTAAATTGTTATACATAGTATAAATCTGAATAATTATATCCTATTATTTTTAACAAAAGAATAAATAAAAATATATACTTATTGGTGATTTATTTTTATTTTATTAAGAAAATATTTGACATAATATTTTCATATTTGTTTGCCCTCAAATAATACATAAAGTCATAGATAAAATTCAAAACCAGCCATCAAACAAAGAATTTTATTGCAAATCTATTTTTTTTTCCATTCTGACTGTAAACAATTTTCTTCATATTAAATAAACAAATAAAACAAGTCCTATAAGTAGATAAAATCAGAGTTGACCTCAATCTCAAAAAAAAATACTATTGCAATTCTGGCTTATATTCAGTGGGTTTGACAAAGAATTAATGTGTCTTCTTCTCCCACCTGAACCCAGCAAAAAAATTAATTTGTTTGCTCTGTATATTATGACTTTTACTTAAATTATCTATACATCCTGCTTGCTGTCCTCAGAGCTTCTTAGATCTGTAATTTTCTATCCATTATTATTTTTTTTAATTCTTAGCTAATATTATTTAAGATATTTTTTCTTCCAATCTCTCTTTCTTCTCTTGCTGATATATGTCTCTAGCAACTTTTGAAGTTGTCCCACAATTTATGGACATTCATTCATTCTGTTTTATTTATTCTCTCTCACTCTCTACATTTCAGTTTGGGAAGATTCTATTGACATATCTTTAAGGATACTGATTCTTTCCTCAGTTGTGTTTGTTCTACTGATAAGCTCATGGAAGGCAATCTTCATTTCTGTTACAGTGTTTTCAATTTCTAGCATTTTCTTTTGATTCTTCCTGTGCTTATGCTATGCATTTACTCTTGAATGTCATGTACTTTTTCCAGTAGCACCATAATATTAACCATAATTATTTTAAACTCCCTGCCTGATAATTGCAAAATCTGTGTCATATCTGAGTCTGGTTCTGATGCTTAATTTGTCTCTTTAAGTCATGTTTCTTTTTTTTTTTTTCTTTCCTTTTCACATGCCTTATAATTCTTTTGTTTAAAGCTAGACATGATGTCTTGAGTAATAGCAACTGACATAAATAATCATTTAGTGTTATGTTTGATGTTAATATAGATAGTAGTTGCTCTGTGTTTAATGTTTGCTATGGCTGTAGGAGCCAGAGGCTTCTTTTTTTTTTTTTCTCTCTCTCTCTCATATAATCTTTGGGCTTCCCTAAGAATTTCTCCTAAAACTGAATTGGCATCTTGCAGCTCTTTCAGCTTTAATCCACCATTATTATGGTGGAGTGTAGCTGGTGTGGTAGTAAAGTGGTAGAGTGAAAGAATTCTATAATCTTATAATTAAATTGCAGTTTTCTAGTGAGCCTGTATTCCTGGGCTGTGACCTTCACAAGTGATTCTCCCCTTAGCTAAGACAGGAAGGCTAAAGAGAACTGGAAGAAGGAAAATGCACTTCTCTGGGTAAGATAAGGCTCTGATAAAGTCTTTTATCTTGAGGAACAGGCTTTGTTATGGAGAGTACCCTGGACATACTCAACAATGGTTATTCCTCCCTTCTCCCTGCCAGAGCCATGATAGGATCTTTCTTGACTCCTCACCTTGAAAACCTGATAGGTTTCCTGGAAGTAAAACCCATCAAAGTCTGGCGCCCCTTCAAACTGCAGCCCAAATAGTTTCTCACTCTCAAGCTAGTGCACACCTAGCTTCCAGAAATTCATCAAAATAGTCATTTAAACGTTATATCAGTTTATGGTTAAGTGGTTTCTGCCCTAGGAAAGCATATGTTTGCTGTAATTGTGAGGGTGATAGTTTGCCCTGCAAACTCAGTACTCTGATGGGTCCAAGAAAAGTAATCGATTTTCAGTTTGTTTGGCTTTTTCCTGATTGTAAAGATCAAGCTAATGTTGGAATCCTGCTCATAGCGCCAACTGTAGTGCTCATTTACCACGCCAGATGTAGTGCTAGGCTAATGTCGGAATCCTGCCAACGACGCCCACTGGTGGACTCTTTCACCTGCCAGTAATCCTGCACTGACTGGGCCAACTGTCGAGCTAGGGCTGGGCCTGGGTGTGAAGCGCACAGACCCCTCAAGCCCATTCACAGACTGGATCACAAACCCTTCACATGCCAAGCTGGATCCCCAGACACCTCACACACAGGTCTATGAGCTAGGTAACTGACAAATAGGTCCTTGGAAGCTGGAGGTTGGAAAGCATGGCTGTGTGTGCAGCAGCCGCCTGAGGTGGTAAAATGCCAGCAAAATCATGGCTTCCACGCAGAATCACTAACTCTGCCCATACACAACCTATTCATAGCAAATGCTGGCAAAATTCTGAACATCTGAGGGGCCCTGACCATTTTCCTATATTTTCCCAACACTGATAGAATATGAGTGATGACTTCTGAACTCCTTACATGTCAGAACTAAGACAAAAAGTCCACTGAAGTAAACTTCATTCAATAAAAGTTCAACATTTTTCTCAACAAAATGTCTGCATTGAGCCTTCTTTAGTAGATAAAAAATAAATACAGAGAAACAGATAAAAAGGAAAATGAAAAGAAAATTAATTATAGATTAGATGGAGCAACAAAATTTGATAGAGAAATATATGGATGATTAAACAATTATAGTACAGGATGTAAAAAATGTAAATTGAAGAACAGAATAGGAAGTACAGAGGATATGGTAATGACAAAACAAATAGAACCCTGTATTTGGTTGTAAAGAGGTTAGTAGTAATTCTAATTGACTACAAAAAAATACATAATGCTTCAAAATGTAGGGTTTTTTTTTTCTTTTCCTTGTATTTAAAAGTCTGTTTTTAAGCAGTCTGCACATGTCACTGAGATAGCAAAAGTAAAGTAATTAAAATATTGCATGGAACATAACTAGTTGTCATCCACATTCTTCATTATAAAATGTCTGACTCATTTTACTAGTAAGGGATAATTGGCTTTAAAAAGTTTTTTGTTTGTTTTGTTTTAGATTGCTATAGACAATATTGTGAAAGCTGAGGGGTTTTTTTTACTTTTTCTTTTTTTTTTCAGATCGCCATCTAAGCTGATGTTTTAAAATAGTAACTGGAGTGGTAGAGAGCAACTCTATTTAGTAGTGCAATATTCTGTCCAAAAAAATACACCCTTACCTGTGCTTACAAATGAAAAACTGCAATAAGCAAGAGACTAAGATAATATCAAAGCCAGACAATACGCTACAAAAAAAGAAAATGATAGGCCAATATCCGTGATTAATATAGATGCAAAAAATCTTCAACAAAATACTAACAACTCAAATTCAACAGCACATTAAAATAATACTATACTATGACCAAGTGAGATTTATCCCTGGGATGCAAGGATAGTTTATCAAATGTAAATTAATTAATGAGGTACATCACATTAACAGAATGGAAGGTATAAATTATATGACTGTCTCAATAGATGCAAAAAAAAAATGACAAAATTCAAAATCCTTCATTATAAAAACTCTCAAAAAAGTAGGTTTAGAAAGAATAAACCTCAACATAATAAAGGCCATTTATGAAAAGCTCACAACTAATTTCATATTCAAAGGTGAAAAGCTGGAAGCTTTTCCTTTCAGATCAAGAACAAGACAGAGATGCCAACTCTCTTCACTTCTATTCAGTGTACCCGTAGCACTGGAAGTCTTATCCAGAGAAATTAGGCAATAAAAAAGAAAAGGTATCTAATCAGAAAGAAGTAAAATTGTCTCTGGAGATAACTTGATCTTGCATATGGTAAACTCTGAAGATTACAGCAAAATTAATTCAGTAAAGTTGCAGGATACAAAATCAATGTACAAAAATCATTAACTTTTCTATAACTCAATGATAAACTACCCAGTAAATAAATATAAGAAAAAAATATTTATAACAGTATGACAGAAAATAAAATAAATAGAAATAAATTTAACCAAGGAAAAGGTGAAAGATCTGTACTCTGAAATTTATAAGACATCAATGAAAGAAGATAGAAATAAATGGAAAGATATCTCATGTTCATGGATTGGAAAACTTAGTATTGTTAAAATATATATGCCATCCAAGGCAGTCTATAGATTTAATGCAATCCCTATTTAAATTCTAATGGCATTTTTCACATGAATTGAAAAAAAATATCTACAATTCATATGGAACTACAAAAGACCCTGAATAAGTAAAGCGATCTTGAAGAAGACAAAGAAAGCTAGAGGCATCACACTGAGTTCAAATTATATTACAAATCTATGGTAATCAAAACAGTATATTACTGGCATAAAAACAGACATACAGACCAATGAAACAGAACAGAGAGATCAGAAATAAACCCACACATATATAGACAATTTATCTTCAACAAAGTCACCAAGAATACACATGAGGAAAGAACAGTCAGTTTAGTGAATGATGTTGGGAAAACTGGATATCCACATGGGAATGAATGAAATTGGACTCTTATTATGCACCATATGCAAAAATCAATTCAAAATTGATTAATTACTTAAATGTAAGATCTGAAACTGTAAAAATCCTACAGGAAAACATAGGGAAAGCTTATTGATATTGATTTTGGCAATGATATTTTAGATATGACAGCAAAAACACAGGCAACAAAAGCAAAAATAAATAAATAGGACTACACCAAACTAAAAAAGCTTCTGCACAATAAAGAAAATAATCAACAAAATGAAAATACAATCTACGGAATGGCAGAAAATATTTGAAAATCATATATCTGATGAGGAACTAATATTTAAAATACATAAGGAACTCATACAATTCAATAGCAAAAAAATGAAAAAAAAAAAAAGGAAAAGAAAATCACAATTTAAAAATGGGAAAATAGGGCGACGGGTCTGGAGCGGGCGTGCCAGAGGACAGAGCAGCCTGAGAAGTGTGCGCTGTGCTGCCAGAGTACTATTTGCATTTCCAAGAGCAACAAAAACAAATAAATCACTGATCAACTAATCTACGATGAAAAAAAGCAACTACAGTCTCGAGGTTTTAGGGCCGATGCAAAAGAAGATTCCTGAGAGCACCCCAACAGCACCAAGAGACTGAGCAGCCCAAGGCAACAAAGGCCAGGAAAGATGGCAGCGGCAATGCAGAGACAGAGAGGAAGGCGCGGGACCGGCCCAGCTCTGGGAACTTTATGAGTGACCCCCAGCCCAGCCCCGCTTGGGGGGCAAAGGCCTGCCCGGCCCCCGCTTACCACACCAGGCTAGGCGCCTTCATCAGCACTACCTCCATTTTCTCCGGGGGGGATGGAGCCGGCTGGCTCAGATTGGGCAAGCCAGCCATCTTTGCTTGGCGTGGCTCCTCACTGAGCCGTGCCACTTGTGTGCCTCAGCGTGGGGCCCCCTGGGGCCTGTGGACCGGCCACCAATCCCACTCCACCTGCAGATCTCTGGTGGGGCTGGTGGCATGGGGAGCCTCCGGCCAGCATTGGGAGGGCAGGGAAGAGGATCCCAGCCAGACTGTCACTCCACCACACCTGGGGCTTCGGGCCCAGGTAAACTCCCTGCTTCCAGGAGGCAGATACCATCTCTGTGGCCTTCAGTTCAGAAAAAACCCAGACTGATTTCTGGTTGGGAGAGGGGTTACCAGGGTGCCCCCGAGCCTGCTTGATCCTGCCAGAGAGCTGACGGCATGAGGGCGCCAAGCCAGCTCACGCCGGGGGGATTCAAAGAGGAACTGTGTGCTGTGGGATCCTCCCCTGGGGGGCTCGCGCCCTGGTGTGGGAGATAACCCAACCACACAGGGGTCCGCAATACCGGGGGGAAGGTGGGAAGCCCAGAGAGGACCTTGACCAGGGCCGCAGGAACACTCACAGTGTCTGTGGCGGAGGCCTGAGACTCCTTCAGGGCCGGGTGGGGCTGAGAGACGAGGACTGCAGAAGACACACCCCAGCCCTGTACTGAGCACACAGAGAGGGGAGGAGTCCGGCAAAGGAGGAGGAGTCTCGGAAAAAAAGATGCACCCTCCGGGAGGCCCCATCGTGCACACACAGAGAGGGGAAACACCTGGATAGCGAGGCAGAGACTTACAGATCTCACACACCCTGTCAGGCCGGCAGGACAGGATCCAGCT
>NW_007733401.1:15230-16592 GCF_000696425.1 Galeopterus variegatus | reverse complement strand
TGATCAATGGAACAGAATAGAGAATTCAGAAATCAACCCACACACTTACTGCCATCTGATCTTTGACAAAGGCACCAAGCCTATTCAATGGGGTCGGGACTGCCTCTTCAGCAAATGGTGCTGGGAGAATTGGATATCCATATGCAGGAGAATGAAACGAGACCCATACCTCTCACGATATACTAAAATCAACTCAAAATGGATTAAAGATTTAAATATAAACCCTGAAACAATAAAGCTTATTAAAGAAAACTTAGGAGAAACACTTCAGCAAATAGGGCTGGACACAGACTTCATGAATACAACCCCAAAGGAAAAATAAACAAATGGGAATAATCAAACTAAAAAGCTTCTGCACAGCAAAAGAAACAATTAACAGAGCTAAAAGACAACCAACAGAGTGGGAGAAAATATTTGCAAATTATACATCCGACAAAGGATTAATATCCAGAATATACAAGGAACTCAAAGAACTTTACAAGAAAAAAACAAGCAACCCAATAAAAAAATGGGCAAAAGAGCTAAGTAGGCAATTCTCTAAGAAAGATATACAAATGGCCAACAGTCATATGAAAAAATGCTCAACATCACTCAGCATCCGTAGCTAAGTGGGCAATTCTCTAAGGAAGATATACAAATGGCCAACAGTCATATGAAAAAGTGCTCAACATCACTCAGCATCCGGGAAATGCAAATCAAAACTACACTGAGATACCATCTCACCCCAGTGAGGATGGCTAAAATCCAAAAGACTTTGAACGATAAAGGCTGGCGAGGTTGCGGAGAAAAAGGAACTCTCATACATTGTTGGTGGGACTGCAAAATGGTGCAGCCTCTATGGAAAATGGTATGGAGATTCCTCAAACAGTTGCAGATAGATCTACCATATGACCCAGCTATCCCACTGCTGGGAATATATCCAAAGGAATGGAAATCATCAAGTCAAAGGTATACCTGTACCCCAATGTTCATTGCAGCACTTTTTTCAATAGCCAAGAGTTGGGACCAGCCCAAATGTCCATCATCTGATGAGTGGATACAGAAAATGTGGTACATCTACACAATGGAATATTACTCAGCTATAAAAACGAACGAAATACTGCCATTTGCAGCAACATGGATGGACCTTGAGAGAGTAATATTGAGTGAAATGAGTCAGGCAGAGAAAAAGAAATACCACATGTTCTCACTCATTGGTGGGAGCTAACAAATAAACAAATTAATTCACCCACATACACACACAAAAAAAACTGGGGGGGGGGGAGAAGATATAACAACTATACTTTTTTGAAGTTGTTACAACAAGCAAACGGAAAGGACATTCTTGTGGGGGAGGGGGGAGGGGGGGGGGGGGGGGGGGGG
>NW_007733401.1:0-14288 GCF_000696425.1 Galeopterus variegatus | reverse complement strand
AAAAAAAAAAAAAAAAAAAAACCCCCCAAAAACACACACAAAAAAAACTGGGGGGGGGGGAGAAGATATAACAACTATACTTTTTTGAAGTTGTTACAACAAGCAAACGGAAAGGACATTCTTGGGTGGGAGGGGAGAGAGGGAGGAGGGAGGGAGATGTCGGTGATGGGCCATAATAATCATATACATTGTATATTGACAAAATAAAAATTTAACAAAAAAATAAATAAATACATAAAAATGGGAAAATAACAGAATAGAAATTTTTTTAAAGACATACAAATGGCCCACAGAGATACAAAAAATATTCTCAACATCACTATTTCTCAGGGAAATGAATATCAAATCCACAGTGATGTACGGTCTTATACCTGTTAGTATAACTATTATCTAAAAGTAGAAAAATAACAAGTCTTGGCAAAGGATGTGGAGAAAAGGAAACTATCATACACTGTTAATATGATTGTAAATTCTTATAGCCATTGTAAAATCAATATGAACGTTCTTCAAAAAACTAAACATTGACCTGCATATGATCCACCAATCCCACTTCTGGGTATATATCTAAAGGAAATGAAATAAATATCTTGAAAAGATATCTGCATTCCCTATTGCTGCATTATTTGTAACACCCAAGATACAGAAACTACCTAAGTGTCTGTAGAAGAATGAATGGTCAAGTTAAATGTGGTATATATACACAGTGGAGTACTTTTCAGCCTTCAAAAAGAAGGAAATCCTGCCATTTGTGACAACAGGAGCTTAGAGGACCTATGCTCAGTGAAATAGGCCAGACATAGAAAGATAAATACTGTATTATTTATAGATTAAGTCTAAAAAAGGTACACTCATAGAAACAGAAAGTAGAGGGGTGGTTGTCATGGGCTAGGGGGAGTGGGGTTTGGGGGGATGTGGGCCAAAGGATACAAACTTTCAGTTATAATATGACCACCTTCTGGAGATCTACTGCACAGCATGGTAAATATACAAGAGTATTTCAAAAAATTCATGAAAGGATTCATATTAACTTTAATTCTATTTTTCTACAAACTTTTTGAAGTACCCTGTAGTTAAAACTGAATGTATAATATACTTGAAATTTGCTAGAGAGTAAATCTTATGTGTTCTTGACCCCAACCCCCCAAAAAGGGGGAAGTGGGTGATGGATAGGTTAATTAACTTGACTAGGGAACTTATTTTACAATGTGTATGTGTATCAAAATATCATATTGCAGATCTTAAATATGGATAATATTTATTTGCAAATCATACCTTAATAAAACTGGGTAAAAAGATATTACACTGTGTTGAGAATTTTAGTAGCCTATGTTTTATCATGTTTTTGAATTAACTTTAAAGAGCAATAAAAAGACATTTGTTGATTTAGAAATTAGGAAAATTAGTTTCTACTCTTTGATGTTTGTATTACTTTCTCAGACATACAGTACATTAACTCATTTTTGCTGTAACTTTCTGTCAAAAATTATACATAATATGTACTTTTTGCATATCTTGGTAATAGTGAGTATGCTTTAGATTTTTTAAAAAATACATATTATTATTTAAATAAGGCTTAATTGTGAATTTAGATGAAAACCAATTGGAAAAGAATGAAAAGTGTATACAAAATTGTTGATTTTCATTTAGGAGATAAGGAATTGGATGAAATAATGTTAGGAATTGTAACTAATGCAGTGATAGGTAAAAGGAATGAAAGTTGATGAAAGAATGTTTAAGTTTCCACACCCATATTTGCGAATTGATATTGGAAAATTGATCTCTGGGTAAAAGCAAATAGGAGGGAAAAGAGATGAGTAACTTTTGATGTTCTTAAAGCAAATGCAAGAACAGTTACCTATTAGGTATTTATATAATCGAATATTTGTCTATTATTTCCCTTAGTAAGAAGGAAGTTTCAATCAGAAAGTCACTAAGGATTTGTTTCTGAAAACCTAAATGGCTGTACTTTTAAGTTATTAAAATGTGTGAAATAAAGAGAAGCTAGAAGGACAAACGGGAAAGATACATTAATGGGAAACATCAAAAAGAGAAAGAAAGGAGGAAGCCAGCACTTGTGATAGGTAATAGGTGAGATAAATTTTTCCAAATATTGTGTAAGAACAGCCACACTGTCATCAAAGGCAGCTCACAAATCGCACATCATTATCACTATTATTATTACTCCCTTTACTGTAACCAAAGATATGCACAGCTTCACAGGGCTGTGAGTGACAAGGTAACCCATGACCCTTCTTCATGACCATATATTGAGAATTTGAAAGCAAGAGGTTTTCTCTTCTCTAGTCCTTGTGTGAGTGAACAGTGTTCTATAAATGGTGTTAGATTTCTTTTGGAACATCACGTATAATATAATTCCAATGACAAATGCATTTAATTGCATCTTTTATATTTCTCATTAAACAATTTAGAGAAATATCTACTGCATATTCACTACAAGATTAGGCAAGGTCCCCAATTAACCTAGAGAGGCCCCTAGACATATCATATGGATGCTAACAGGACCTTGGAATAACGAAAGCATGATCTTGTTTCAAGGGCTCTAGCTATTTATAATAAATTCAAAATAATTCTCATAATGGGATGGATAATAGAACAAAATGAAAACACTTAGGATTCTAGTGAACATGTAGGCCACAAAACAATGCTTAAGAAAAACACCTGAACTTTAAATGGGCAGGTAGACTACAAAACAATGTTTAATAAATGTTCTATATATGTCAGCTAAGTTATGTGGAAACACCTTCATGGCAGGCACCCATGCATAATACATTACTTTCACTTAAAAAATATCTTAGAAATTAAAGATGTAAGTCATATTGTAGGTTAAATTATTTGTTTGTGATGAAGAACTATATACCTTTTATATATAAATAATAGGTTCCTTGGAAAAGAGTTTAAAACAACGATGATAACCATTCACTAACAATGCATTAAAATTTTCTCAGGAAAATGATAACAACAGTCACAGTGCATAAGTTTGACTCTCTCAGAAATACAGCTCCATAGAGTGTTTGGAAGTTTTAACTTTAGAATTATAGCTCATTCATAAAATGCTCATTTTTAAAGAAGAAAAATGACTTATATTAGTCACACAGGCAGTTAATGAGATAGGTGAACACGATGCTGCAGCTCTAATTTAAACCTTGCATGAGAGAGATGAAGACATTGAGTGTCAAAGAGAGAAAATGAGAGTAGGAATGAGACTTGAATTCAAGCAATGCATAGTATAAGTACTGCAATTAATTAAATCTAAATAATTAATTAAATCTAAATATTTACTTTTATATTCCAGTAAGGCACTTCTTTTATAATTATTCGAACCACTTCTGACAGTCTTAAGATTATTTTGAAAGTTTTTGAATATAATCTATTATTGATAAGAGAATAAAGATTACTATTGATGCAAACTAGATTTTTCTATTTATAGCTTTACACTGAGGCAACCATGTTCTACTGACTGCTCTCTTAACTGTCCCCTGCCCTGCTATCACATACGCTCAGCTGTGCCCCACACTGCTCTAATGGCTAATGGACCCAGAACTTTTCCCACCTAAACAGACGTTATAACTATAAAGGTCACCCCTTTACACTGTAAAAACCAGAAGTATAACAATATAAAAGAGACAGCACTGCTGCATTCGGGGCTCAGCTTTTGTGACATGAGTCTGCTGAGCCAGTGTTGGCACCAATAAACTCTGCTTCCTGCTTCAAGCCTCAGTGTTCTGCCTCTCCCTGAGAGTTTGCTCTAACATGACTGTTACATGCTGTAACATTTCTTGGGGGCTCATCCAGGATGGTGGACATGGCTGCTTGACTGCCTCCCTTGTCTCTCGGTCTTGGTCCCTGGGACACCTGATAACACGGACCACTCTTGGGTGTCAATGGAGAGTTCTCTGTGAGTGGGAAAGACCTTGCCAGGTGGACACAGGAGTCAAACCCTGAGCACAATGGACCCCAAAAGGTTCAGGAACCAGGCCAGGGGAGCTCTGCTCCTCAGACTAGGTAAGGACCTGGGTCCCACTAGGATCCTACTCCCATGAGAGTAGAAGGGGAGCCTGATCACCTCTCAAAGGGGGGAATGTCTTAGTACTCTGTTTCATGGAGGAAACCACATTCTCAGGTCAGAATTTCAATAGTTTTAGGTTGGCAAATGAATGTGAGTGGTTGTATTCGAGTGAACAAATTGAGTGTGGAGTCCCAAACTGTGGTTCCGTGGTGAACCTCATACGGCTAAGGGTGACTCTCGCAAGAGAGGTCCTGATGGGGTTTTATACCATCTCACCAAAGCCAAGAGGCACCTGAAATATCACTGTGAGGTGAGCGGCCAGAGATGGATGAAGTGATTGGAATAGAGTGTCCGTTACAACACCGATCATGAGTGGAAAACATGGGAGGAGCACCTAGCAAACAAACTCCCCTTGCCTGTATGCTGAGGAATTTTAAAAAGGGCTTTTCTGGTGAATATGGTGTCAAACTATCTCCTGATAAACTCAGGGCATTTTGTGAGGTGAATAGGATGGCCATCTGAGGGGTCCTTTGACCTTTCCCTTATCCATCAGTGTCAAAAGGGTCATTATTGGCCACCATGAAAATGACCCTCAGGGCCACCCTAATCAATATCCCTATATTGATTCTTGGGAAGACTTAGTTCATTCTCTACCCTCCTGGTTAAAAGCCTGCATGGAAAAGCACAGCCAAATTCTCCTGGCTCAAGAAATGCCAGTCCTAGGTCAAACTCATGCCCAAAGGTGTCTGCTACTTGTGGCCCCCAAGCCAGCCATCCTGCCCTCAGACCCGAAGGATCTGCCACCTCCCTACAGAACCAGGCCAACTGCCTCAGCACTCCCACATCCCAGTCACTGCCTCCCACTCCAGTGGGGACTTCAACATCTTCTCCTGGCATATGAGACAAGACAACCTTGTCCCCACTTCTCCAGAGACCCCACCACCACCTGTCCTGACGCAACATGATCCAAGCTGGACCCAGCCTTCAACTGGGTCACCATGAGGAATGACTCTCCAGATGCCACTCCAAGAGACATGAGGTCCTTTATACTATGATCAGGATGCACACCTGCAGGGAGGAACCCCCACTTTCATCTATCAGCCATTAACAATGACTGACCTTCCAAATTGGAAACATCATATGACCTCCTATAACAAGAAACCCCAAGCCATGTTTGATCTGGTTCAGTCTGTCATACAGACTCACCAGCCCACCTGGATAGACTGCAGGCAGCTCCTAATGTATTGACTATATTTACTCTCTTCAATATAGAAGATCTATGCCATATCAGCCAGGCAGCTCTAAAATGCCTCCAAGACCATGCCCCATCTGGGATGCTCAATGCCCAAGTGTGTGCTCAGACCCATTTCCCCAATGAGGATCCACACCAGGACCCCAACACAAATCAGGGCCTATGGATGCTGGAGCAATACCAAGAGGCTCTTCTGGGAGGCCTAAAAGAAGGGGGGCGGGGGAGCTGACCAACATGAATAAGATCTTTGAAGTCCTTCAGAAGCCAGACAAAAACCCCAGTCAGTTCTATAAAAAGTTCTGTGAAGCATTCTGCCTCTACACACCCTTTGACCCAGAACAGCCTGAAAACCAGAGGATGGTCAATGCTGCTTTTGTGGGACAAGCACAGGGGCATATTTTCAAAAGCTGGAAGGGTTTGCTGGCATGAATATTACCCAACTCCTAGAAATTGCAACCAAGGTATTCATCAACTGGGACCTGGAGGCCCACCGTGAGGCAGACAAGAGAATGAAGAAGTTGGACCTCCTACCTGCTGAACTGGTTGAAAAGTCAGGACCTCTGAAAAGGCCATGGGGTCAAGGCCAAAAGTCAACCAGAAGGCAGCCACAGGACACACTCAGTTCAAGACCACCTCTGAGACCTAACAAATGTGCCTTCTGTCATGAAGATGGTCATTGAAAGAAAAAATGTCCCCAACTCACTCCCGGCCACTTCTAAGGGCAAATTCCAGCCTCCAAGAGAGGGACAAGCCTCCCAGGGAGACTGCAACTCAGGCAAACTATCAACCAAGGCACCCCGGCAAGATTTCATCGGCTTGGCTAAACTTGAATAGTATGAAAGTGATTAGGACCAACTGGGCTCCCTTTCCCTGGGCCCCTGGGAGCCCTTGGTCCAAATTATGGCAGGGGCCGACAAATAAACTTCATGATGGACACTGGAGCTGAACATTCAGTAGTCACACAGCCTCTTGGACCTTTCAGAGACAAACCATCATAACTGGAGCCACAGAAAACTAAAAGAAACATACCTTCCTGCTGCCCAGAAGATGCAACATAGAATAAAGAGAGATCATTCCTGAGTTTCTCTACCTGCCCAACTGTCCAATACCCCTACTTGGACAGGATCTGCTGAGTAAGTTGTGGGTCCAAATAACTTTCTCAAAGACCAGAGAGATGTCCCTAACTCTGGGAGATTCAGAGGCTCATATCCTGTCCCTCACTGTTCCCCAGAGGTAAGAATCGTGGTTGTTTAGCCTAGAGGTCATGACACCAACATTGCTGGAGCCTTGCTCTGGTTGCCCAGAGACTGGGCTGAAGATAACCCACCAGGTCTGGCCAAGTATATTCCCCCAGCCCTGGTGGAACTGAAACCAGGCACAGTGTTGGTCCAACAAAAGCTATACCATATCGCCTGATGGGCTCAACAGGTGATACAGAAATATCTGGAAAGACTCCTCAAATATGGACTTTTAAGGCCATGTCAGCAACCCTGGAACACACCTCTACTGCCAGTTCAGAAGCTGAGGACCAATGACTTCCCACCAGTACAAGACCTCAGGGCAGTCAACCAAGCAACCATCACCCTGCACCCTGTCATACCTAATCCATACATGCTTCAGAGCTTAATCCCTGCTGACACCGCTTACTTCACCTGTCTGGATCTTAAAGATTCCTTCTTCTCCAGCAGACTGGCTCCCCAGAGTCAACCCTTTTTTCTTTCCAATGGGACAGTCCTGTGGGGACCTAAGGACAATTAACTTGGGCTCAGTTACCTCAGGGATTCAAGAACTCCCCAACTAATTTTGGCATGAGCCTGGCTTCTGAACTACAGGCTTTCGCAGTCAAACAAAGTGGATGCACTCTGCTCCAGTACATCGATGACCTGTTGCTGGCTGGAAGGACCCACCAAGAATGTATGAATAGGACTGAACTCCTCCTCAACCTGCTTTTGGAAAAAGGATAAAAGGTATCTTAGAAAAAGGCCCCAAAATGCTGCAAAAGAGTCAAATATTGGGGGTTCTATATCTCCCAAGGACAACACCAACTGGGACCAGAGTGCAAACAGGCTGTCTGTTCCATCTTGACCTCCAACACCCAAAGACAGGTTTGTGAGTTCCTGGGGGCAGCTGGTTTCTGCATGATCTGGATACCTAACTTTGCTGTGCTGGCCAAATCCCTATATGAAGCAACCAAAGTGGGGGAGAAAGAACCCTAGATCTATAAAACGGCTCAACAAAAGGCCTTCATGGACATAAAAAGGGAGCTTATGAGTGCCCCAGGACTGGGACTGTCTGACTTAGAAAAGCCCTTCTTTCTATACATCCCCAAGAGACAGGGCATTGCAGTGGGATGCAATAACTGACTCAGCTAACTCAGCTTCTGGGGTCCTAGCACTGTCTAGTGGCATACCTTTCAAAACAGCTGGACACAGTGGCCTGAAGCTGGCCACCCTGTCTCTTGGCAGTAGTGTCCACAGCCCTTCTGGTTGCTGAAGCTGACACGTTAACCCTGGGACAAGAAACTGTTGTGTGGGTGCCCGATGCTGTCTTTACTTTGCTGGACTCTAAAGGACATTACTGGCTTACTAATGCTCGACTAACTAGATATCAAGAGATACTATGTGGAAATCCTCACATACATCTGGAAGTAGTTAGGACTCTCAATCTTGCTACACTGTTGACACTTGGGACTGGAGCCCTGGATCATGATTTCACAGAAGTGCTCAAAGAAGTTTACCAGACCTCAAGGATCAGCCTCTCTCAGAACCCAATGTTGAATACTGCATGGATGGGAGCAGCTCTGTTATCATTGGCCAACATCAAGCAGGATATGCTGTGGTCACTCTTGACTCCATCATCAAAACCAAGGCCTTGCCTACAGGAAGTTTGGCCCAGAAAGCTGAGTGAATCGCCTTGACCTGTGCCGTACAACTGGCCACTGGAATTAAAATAAACATTTACACAGACTCTAAGTTTGCCTTTAATACCCTCCATGCCCACAGAGCTTTATATAAGGAATGGGGCTTAATCACCTCATTGGGAAAAAAAATATAAAATACCAAGAGAAAGTCCTAGAACTCCTGGAGGAAGTTTGGGCTCCAAAAAGGGTGGCAATCATGCACTATAGAGGCCACCAAAAGAGAAATTGTTCCTAAGCTAAAGGAAACCACAAGGCAGACCAAGCAGACAAGTTAGCTGTCAAAGGCCTGCATCTCACATCAGAGGACCAACAAAAATTAATAGCCCCCCTGCTCCCAACTTCTCTCTGTTCAACTGCACCCCAACTTACACTCCCCAGGAGGCAACCTGGCTCAAGACAGAAAATGGAACACTTCTCCCTGAAGGATGGTGGAAACTCCCTGATGGACAGGTTGTTATCCCAAATACCCTGGCACCAAAGGTAGTTAAAAAGATCCACAAAGATTCCCATTTTGGACAAACAATGTCCAATGCCACTTTGGGCCACTACTTCCATATTCCACAGCTTGACAGTGTGATCCAGACCATCCGCTTTCAATGTACTTTGTGTGTATGCAACAGTCCCAAATCACACTCAAGTGCCCCTCCAGGAATCCAGGCCATGGGTGTAACTCCTTTTGAAAACCTTGAAGTTTCACTGAAACTTCACTGAAATGCCCAGGTCTGAAGGCTATAAGTATCTCCTGGTCTTGGTGTGCAGCTATTCTGGTTGGGTTGAGGACTTTCTTACTTGAAGTGAGAAGGCTCATGAAGTAGCCCGAAAACTCCTGCAAGAAGTTATCACAAGGTTTGGACTGCCTTTGGTCACTGGATCCAACAATGGACCAGCATTTGTAGCTGAAATTCTTCAACTGCTAGCCGGAAATTTAAAAATTACCTGGAAGCTGCATACTGCCTATCAACCCCAAAGTTCAGGAATGGTCAAACACATGAACAGGACTACAAAAACTCACCTCACAAAGCTTTGCCAAAAAACTCACCTGCATTGGAACAAAGTCCTCCCTACAGTTATGATCTACAACCACCAAGTGCATGGACTTCTCTCTCTTTGAAATCCTGTACAGAAGGCCTGCCCCTCTCATCAAGGCTATTCAAGGTGATCTGATGGAGGTTGGACATGTGACCTTGCAACAACAACTCCTAGCCTTAGGAAAAACCATGCGGGACATTCACCAACAGGTAGGAGAATGACTCCCAGTTACCCCCTGTATACTCCTATAAGGCAGGTACCTCCATTTGGGTAACAGAATGGAATGCACAGCCCCTCAAACTCCCGTGAAGGGGAACTTTTACTGTCTTGTTGTCTACCCCTACTGCAGTCAAAGCAGCTGAGGCCACTCCATGGATACATCACAGCAAACTCAAACCAGCCATAACTGCTTGGGACTGCATCCCTCACCCCACTTCAACCTGCAAGCTGACTCTCTGGAAAGAAGGACCCAGACCTGATTCGGAGACTCCAGACAACATCAGCCCTGCTCTAGTCACTCTGAGAACTGACTATTCTATGCACAGTGGGAGCCTGAGGATATCCAGTGAAAAACCATGTCTCTGAAGAAATTGCTTGACTTTGCTTTTTGGGATTGGTGATACTTTTGTTTTGCTTTTCTGTTGTGTGTATCACATTATCTCTTTCCCCTGTTAACAAGTTCAGGGACCTCCAGACAAATTATACTTCCCATCTTCCAACAGAACATGAACCCTAACCTGATTCTAGCTTGGGCTCTTGCTCTGGTACTCCTCGTTGGGCTCCCCATGAAGGGGGAAGATGAAGATGATGGAAGGTAGACTTCCTCCAGTTGGGCCCCAAAAGGCCCAACCAGAGCCCCAAAACCACCCTCTCCTAAACCTTCTGCAACCAAGTGCATAATCATCAATGATAGGGATGAAATAGATGGCAGTATCTGGACCATGTGCACTTCAACTAACCCAGTGGGTAGAACTCGTGACCATCTTTAACCCCTCATCAGCCCTGGGTCCTCATCGACCAGCCCTGCATTCTCTCCAGGCCAAGACTTGGGACTCTACACCTAACTCAAGCCTCCCTTAAAAATGCCACCCTAGATCTTCCCATGGTCAGCCAAAACCTGTTTATATACTTGGCAGAAAACAGAGCCCAAACCCTAAATGTGTCAAACTGTTGGGTATGTGGGGGAGCCCTACTAAGTGAGGAGTGGCCATGGAAGGGATCTAGCCTGGAGGTTTCCAAAATCTTCCTTTGGAATGAGACCATAGTCCTACAGGCATCCACCCCTTTCCGCAATTGGGTCTTGTCCTCAGAGGCCGTTGGAAGGAAATTGCCTAGGTAAAAAAGGTCGACATTTCACTCAATGCATTGGAAAAACCTTTTGCCAACAGGTGTATTCCCTAAATGAAATTTTCCACACCTGGTGGTCTAGTGCCAACACTCAATACTGGGCTCGATCTCCGACCAATGAGACTGCACAGCACCAGTCTTGTACACCAGACTCCAAACACCTCCAGTTAACAAATTGTACAGGATCTTTTCCCTTCCAGGGAATCACAGAAATCAACCAGGGAAAATTTGAACTCTACCAATCCTGAAATTTGGGGAGCACCTGAAAGGCTGCTCTGGATCTGTGGGAAAAGGGCTTATACCCATCTCCCCCCACCAAATGGAGTGGATGCTGCACGCTAGGAATTATTGAGCCAGGTTTCTTCCTGTTGCCACAATAGCAAGGTGCACAACTGGGAATCCCCCTATATGATGACCTGAGGCCCAAATGGTCTATTGAATTGGGGGGAACACAAATGTGGGGAGAAGATAAATGGCCACCTCAGTGCATAATACAGGATTATGGCCCTGCCACCTGGGCGCAGGATGGTAGCTGGTGATACAGAATCCCCATCTACATGCTAAACCATATCATAAGACTCCAGGCAGTTTTAGAAATAACTACCAGTAAAACTGACATGGCACTAGAACTCCTGGCTGACAAGCAAGCCCAAATGAGAAGAGATATTTATCAAAATCAGTTGGCACTAAACTACCTCTTAGCAGAGGAGGGAGGAGTTAGAGGAAAATTTAAGTCTTCAGTCTGCTGCTTACAAACAGATGACAACCAAAAGGCAGTCACCAACATAGCCAGAACAGTAAGAAAATTAGCCCATGTCCCTATACAAAAATGGTCAGGCTGGAACCCAGGAAACCTCTTCGGAGGCTGGTTTAGCATGTTTGGGGGGGTTCAAAACCCTTGTTATTACGGTCCTTTTCATAATGGGCACCTGTCTCATCCTCCCTTTCCTGCTGCCTCTGGTAATGTGCATGATCACATCTCCATGGAGCACATAGTAGAATGAAAAACAACGGCCAAATTGTTCTCACTATTGCAATACCAGCCATTAGCCCAGAAGGACCCCCAAAGTTATAATGATGCTGTATGATTGGGCCATTTCTGGCCACAGTCAAAGCATCAAAGGGGGGAATGAGGCACCCACGTTCTCCTGACTGCTCTCCTGACTGTGCCCCGCCTTGCTGTCAAATATGCCTAGCTGTGCCCCACACTGCTATAATGGCTAATGGACTTGGAACTTTTCCCACCTAAATGGAAGTTATAACCATATAAGGTCACCCCTTTACCCCACTGTAAAAACCAGAAATATAACAATATAAAAGAGACAGCCCCGCTGTGTTCAGGGTCTAGCCTTTGTGAAACAAGTCCACTGAGCCAGTGCCAGCACCAATAAGCTCTGCTTCCTGCTTCAAGCCTTGCTGTCCTGCCTCTCCCTGAGAGTTTGCTGTAACATGGCAGTAACATACTGTAACAACATCTATAGCTTTTTTGCTTAAATAAAAACCTCAAAAATAATTACTAACTTACTCTTTCTCTTTTCTGCTCTTTTGATATATGTAATTTAATACATATATATGACTATAATGTATATTTATAAATTAATGCACAAAATATAATGTCCTCATTTAATATGGTATTTTTTTCTTATAATAAGTTTTATTATCAATAAAGAGAGATAGCTAAACCTTTATCTTGACTACATGAACAAACAGTACAAATCAAATTTATTGAGAAGATACAGCTCACTCTCTAGACACTCAATTTGAAACAATATAGTAGGATCTCACAAAACTGCAAAGTCCTTAGACAATGATCTTGTCTCCCTATCTGGGGCTGCCTGGTCTTTGTTTTCTATTCCTTACTGTACACATACTCCATTTTCTCCTAAATATACCAGTTCTTCTGCTCAATGTTTGCTTTCTTCTTACCCAAATTTAGCTTGGTCAGAATGCCATACAATGGTGCTACCTCCAGCCTGCTTCCATTTAACTTTACTGCTCCAATGTCCAATTCGAGAGCTGTATCACTCATTTCTTTATTACTTATTTCAAAGTATGGGGGAACAATTGAATAGGCTTAAACTTGGTCACATGTCTACATACATATTCTCTAATTGTTCTTTCTTTTTGGTAAAAAATTTCCCTTAGTCCATACTTAAATAAAGAGCAAAAGGCCATTGTCCATTGTATGTTTATATTGATGGAGAACCTAAGAAGGAGAACATATGTAATTTTCTAAAAAATAGTCATTGAATCAAATTGATTTTTTTTAGAGAGAAGAAAAAAAGTGGACATTTATTTGAAAATCATAATATCAAGTTACATTATCAAATATTTTTCAAATCATTTACTCTCAACTTTCTTCTCGTAATCAAATTATTTTCTAAAATAACCACAAATTATTTCTTATCTAGCTTTTTACAACTTGCAAAATAGCTACCTGATGCAGTCCATGCCATAGCAGAGTCCTGAAAAGAGTAGCTTGGGCTGCCCTCTCCGAGTTGGCAAGGCCGCTGGAAGGAGAGCTTCTGGCAGTGCCACGGCTACAAGCACTTGCTTTCACTATAAGGATCTCTGCCTTGGCATGGTGGTACTGCTTTTACTCTCTCTTTTGACGTTTTGGTCAGCGTGGCAGTTTCCTGAGTCTCCAAAAGATGCAGAAAATGACACACAAACAGTTGTTGTCATAAAATTAGATAGTCCCACCAAAGATCCGGGAAGATTGAACAATTCCAAATTGTCCCTTTTGAGTCAATTAATTATGCCAACGAACGTTTCAAAAACATCAGTTATGATTAATCATGAGTAATTGCCTTTACCAGAGAAATTAATAAATAAAAGAAGGCCCCATCCTCTTCCCACCATCTGGGTAAATGGTTACATGGGATATAATATGAGAAAGGACAAACTTTGGTACCCTCCCAGGGGACGTCCAAAGTATGATCTAAGTTGGCAAACATCATTTACTGGAGATTGTACTAATGGCAAGAGAATGGTTGGCATTAATGAGAAATTATATGATTGGGACAAATTAAGTATATGGGAACGAAACTGTAGAACCTCCTTTACTTGGTGGTGTCCAGTTTTAATGAATCATTAAAAATCAGGTATTGAGATAAAAATATATTCTGTAAAATTATTAAGCCTGCAAAATTAGATCTTAAAAGAATAAGAGAGCACACCTAGTTTTATGAGGGATGGTGCTGTGCACAAGGACACTTTAACATTTAGATCAAGATTACAGGGCCACAGCCAATGCATATCCTTAAAATGTGCATGATAGTGCTGCTCAAATATCCACTGTTCTTTTTCCATATGAACAGTAGGTTCATTTACATTTAAGACAAAATAGCTGCCACCCTGTTAATAGGGTGGATATTAACTACAGCTTGCTAACAGAAAAAGGTCACAAGATAACTTCAAGACAATGAAGGGATGGTTCGGATCTTATAACCTGATTCCAGGAAAAAGAAGCACGAGTTGATCACCTGAGACATGCTGACAAAAGGAAAGGACTGGCTGACCTCTAAAAAAGTTTCCTCCCTGCCTTTTGGACTATTGATTTAAGCTTGCTGATACAATAAAAATAGTACTCAAAAACCCCCTGCAGAGAAAAATCTATTTTTTTTTTTTTTTTTACCATTAGCTTTGCCCTTTATTTTATTTTTTTTTTTTTAATTTTTATTTTGTCAATATACACTGTATATGATTATTAC
>NW_007733400.1:92895-112648 GCF_000696425.1 Galeopterus variegatus | reverse complement strand
TGAGTAACAGGCCTTGTCACTACGCAGCTTTCTCCAGAGCCATCTCTGCAGTGCTCCGGAGACAGGCCCCCACTCCCTGACACATGCATTCCTGCTCTTGCCTCTCAGAGCAGCCCCTCAGCCATGCTTGGAGTATGGTTTAGTTTTGTAAGAAACTGCCAAACTGTCTTCCAAAGTGGCTGTATGCTTTTGCCCTCCAGCAGTGAATAAGAGTTGCTGTTATTCCATATCCTCACTATCATTTGTGTTGTGATTGCTTTTGGTTTTTGCCCTTCTACTAGGTAAGTAGTAGTATCTCACTGATGTTTTAATTTGCAATTTGCTGATGACATATGGTGTTGAACATCTTTCCAAATGCTTATTTATGTTCCATCTGTATATGTTCTTTGGTGGAGTGTCTGTTAAGGTTTTGTTGGCCATTTTTAATTGGTTTGTTAATTTTCTTATTGTTGAGTTTTAAGAGTTCTTTGCATATTTTGGATAACAGCCCTTTATTAGATGTATCTTTTGCAAATATTTTCTCCCAGTCTGTGGCTTGTCTTCTTATTCTCTTGACAGTCTCTTTTGCAGAGCAAAAGTTTTTAATTTTAATGAAATCCAGCTTATCAATTATTTTTTTCATGGACTGTGCCTTTGATATTGTACCTAAAAAGTCATTGGCATATCTAAGTCCATCTAGTTTTTCTCCTGTTATCTTCCAGGATTTTTACAGTTTTATGTTTTACATTTAGTTCTATAGTCTATTTTGAGTTAATTTTTATGAATGGTATATGGTCTGTGTCTAAATTCGATTTTTGCATGTAGGATGTCCAGTTGTTTCAGCACCTTCTGTTGAAAAGACTATCTTTGCTCTATTGTATTGCTTTAGATGTTTTGTTAAAGATCAGTTGATTGTATTTATGTGGGTCTTTTTCTAGGCTCACTACTATACTCCACTGATGTATTTATCTGTTCTTTTGCCAATACCATACTGTCTTGATTACTGTAGCTTCATAGTAGGTCTTAAAGTTGGACAGTGTTAGTCCTCTGACTCTCCACTGATGTATTTATCTGTTCTTTTGCCAATACCACACTGTCTTGATTACTGTAGCTTCATAGTAGGTCTTAAAGTTGGACAGTGTTAGTCCTCTGACTTTGTTCTTTTTCTATATTGAGGTAACCATTCTGGGTTTTTTTGCATCTCCATGTAAACTTTAAAGTAAATTTGTCAATATCACAAAATAACTCACTGGGATCTTACTTGGGATTGCATTAAATCTTTAGATCAAGTTGGGAAGAACAGATATCTTGACAATATTGAGTCTTTCTGTTCATGAACATGGATTATCTCTCCATTTAATGAGTTCTTTGATCCTTTCATCAGAGTTTTGTAATTTTTCTCATATAGCTTGAAAATATTTTGTTAGATTTACACCAAAGAATTTCATTTTTTGAGGGATGCTAAAGTAAAAAGTAATGTGTTTTTAATTTCAAATTTCACTTGTTAATTGCTGATATGTTGGAAAGTGATTGACTTTTGTATAATAATCTTGTATCCTGCAATCTTGCTACATTGTTTATTAGTACCAATATTTTTTTGTTTATCCTTTTGTATTTTCTACATAGATAATCATGTCATCTGCCAACAAAGACAGTTTTATTTGTTGCTTCTCAATATGTATACCTTTTCCTTTTCCTGTTTTATTGCATTAGGTAGGACTTTCAGTATGATGTTGAAAAGGAGTTGTGAGAAAGGACATCCTTACTTTGTTCCTGAGACACCTTCACTTTTCATTGTAAGTTTTCTCTTGAATGCTGTCTTCTACTCTTGGCTTCACTTGTTATATTAATAATATGATAAATAAATAAGTAATACACAAATCTATAGGATGATTTCCTAATTTAAATGTAAATATGTATTAATATATGTGCCTATACACACACAAACATATGACTCTAGTTCAGGATTAAATTACACTAAACTATTTCCGCTCACAAGTTACTTGGGACAACCTTTGGGCCTCTTCCCCAGAATAATTTCAAGTAATAACATATCTAGGAGGAAATACGGTACAAGAAACAATCAGGATAATTTTTCTCCTTGTCAATTTTCACGTAAGAGCTATTTGGGCACAAATGTGATCTACACTAATATTAATCCTATCTAGAATCATTTCTGGTAACATTTCAGATTGTAATTTAGCATGAAATACATCATCTATCAATTTAGTTTTTTCAATTCTAGGTACAACTCAGCCATCACCACTATGCTATATAACAAATTACCTCAAATTTAGCAGCTTAAAACAGCAACTCATATTTGTCCTATCACAGTTTCTGTGGGTCAGTATTCCTGGCACAGCTTTGTTGGGTCTTATGCTCAGTCTCACAGACTGCAATCAAGATGTTGGCTTGGCTATGTTTTCAACCCAGTGAAATTTCTGGATCAAAGGGTACATGCGTTTAAATTTTACTAAGGGATGTCAACTGTGTCCCCAAAATTACTCATTTATATCATATTAACTCTCCACCAGTGGATATCATCAACCTCATAAATATGCTGAGCTTTTACATTCAGATAAAATGTTCCATTTCTTTTGGGATATACCTGTTCTTAGCTTTGGTCACCACTCCAACATCATAGTAGTTTGAATAGACCAAGGTTTTGGCTTTCTGACAGAGAGGCACAATCTCTCATGGAACATCTGAAGGAAGTTCACCCTTTATCTGACCTTTCATTTGCTGACTTCTTGCTTCTGTGAGATTTGTTGAAGGATCTTGGAATAGACTAGGGGACTGAAGGAATCTGACATAATTTGACTAATTCTTTGTAGGAACAACAACAAAAAACGGTGACCAGATAATTAAGCCTAAAGTCAGAAAGAGAGACAAGGAGACAGAGAAAGAGAGAGGGAGAGAGAGAGAGAAAGAGTGTCAGAAGGTAAAAGAGGAATACAGATGCGGTAGCAGGAAAATGTAAGAGAAAATTTCTGCTTGGTAATTTTGCTCAGAATTGATCACAGACAGAGACCTGGAGTTTATTACCATTCTACCTTTACTTTTCTGAGAAAAGTAGAAACTCCTAACAGGGACAGGTGTTCACAAGCAGTACAAACTGAATAAATAATCATATTAAGTATCAATACCAGTTCCTGGGTTCTGGAAGACATCATCATTTTTAAAAAGCACAGTAAATATAGAAATACATTTAAAATTTAAAATGAGTCACACTTGACAGTGAAAACATTTGGTTTGGGGAGTTCAATGAATAGAGGTGGATTTATAATAAGACTTATGAAGCTGGAGCTTTAGAAATCTCACTTGCTCAGGCTCCTATTATCTATATATTCTGACAGGAAACACAAGATCTCTGGATCAGAGAACAGGTCATTCATTACTCAGTGAGCATTATGGTACTGTTGAGTTCCCTCCCCCCGTTTTCTATGGGATGATGCAATGAGGGCCAGATGGTCACTTGTGTTTGCAGATAGTTGCACTGCAGGAGAGGAACCTTGAAATCATGAGATTCATATCTTATATAGAGCTGTTGGCACATTTGCCCCTTGTCCCTTCTAGATTTATACTCTGGAATGTAATCAAATCTTCAGAAGTAGAGAAGAGGAGATGGGGAGGTCTCTAGCTTCACCACCCGGAATGTGAGAAAATGGTTCCAGGGGAGATGAGTCTCTAAATCTTTCTGGAGTGATATACTATCTCTAACTATCTCTAGCCCCCAAGGTGGGTTGCCTACTTAATAACACTTTAATTACATTTTCCAGTTCTCTTTGCTCAGAAAGCCTGGAATATGCAGAAAAGTGAAGAGATCCATAGAGAATTGTTTCCCAACAGTCCCTTCCAAGGTCTGAAGGTAGGTAGATAATGGGTTTGCATGATCGTTTTATTTATTTATTTATTTATTTGGGGGGGGGGAGTTGGAAATATAAGATCTTTGCTTTTTTTTTTTTTTTTTTTTTAAAAAGAAAGTCCTCCAAACTAAGTAATTTTCAGATCTTACAAAGTCTGGATTTGCCCCTGCTCATAAGTGTGCCTGCAGTTCTTTATTGTGGAGAGAAAAAAAACATGTTGGTAAAAAAACATCACACAGTGATCAAGCAAAATCTGTTTTCTTTGCTGGAATGAAATTTCTGCTCTCTCTCCTGCTTCTCTCCCAGCCCTCTCAAGTGGTGGCTTTTTTTTTTTATACTCCCACAGTTCTTGCTGGACATGGGCTGGTTTCTTCTTACTCCTCATTGCTTTGTTCAGAATATTCTCCCATCTTTCTAAAATCCTCCAGCCACCCCCATTCTATAATTCACTCTCATTTCTCCATGATTTTAGCTCTTGAGCTTAGTTTCACTCTCCATAGATCTACTCCTAATTCCTCAATATACAAGTGGCTGTTTTTCTGGCTTCTCACCTCTTTGAAGCCCTCTCCCTGATCTTGTCCTCCACCGTGCCTTAGCCCCATGGTCATACCCTAGATCTTGTCATCACCATTAATGAAACTGCACATCCTTCGTAATCTCAATTTTATTCATCACGCTCTCTCACTACTATCTCTTCTATTGGTGGCTCACTCCTTTTTACCCCATCATGATGTCTCATCCGTGACTCTACCACCTTTTTTCACTGTCTTTCACCCACTTGATATCATTATTCTCCTCCTCACCCAGCTTAAAAGCTTATGGTCACACAGTCAATCGTTTCAATCACTCCTTTGCATACACCCTCAAACCTCACACTGTTTTATATTTTGCAGAACCAAAACAGTTGGTTAAATCTAACTCTCTTGCTAGTCCATACCTAAACCCAAGTAGCTAAATGC
Source organism: Galeopterus variegatus (assembly GCF_000696425.1). NCBI lineage: Eukaryota > Metazoa > Chordata > Mammalia > Dermoptera > Cynocephalidae > Galeopterus > Galeopterus variegatus. The sequence goes on along the minus strand of NW_007733400.1, from coordinate 107,844 downwards.
TGTTTTAAAAAACCTTCTCTTAACCCCACTTCACCTGCAAGTTATCATCTGTTCCTTAGCTCCTTTTATAGGAAAACAAAAACAAAAAAACCATCAGCCTCAACAGAGAAGTCTACATTTTTATGAACGAAATTAAAATATTTCTCAGAGTTCCTTCAAAATAACTCAGTAGGGTAGGTGCAGACTGGATGGGGAAATAAATGAACAAGATTGGCCAGGGGCTTAAGATGATTGAATGTGGTTAGTAGGTGCATGGGGTTTTATTTTTACTAATCTGTCTATTTTTATATTGATCATTGAATTAGCCATGAGAAGATTATTGTGACTATGATGAGCAGTAATTTCAGCAGAGTGTTGAAGGCAAAAGCCTGATCCGAGGGGATTTAGAGCTGAAAGGAAGGGGAGGAATTGGAGATAGCAATTATAGATACTTTTAAAGAGTAAGCACTTTTAATGGAAGATTTCAAAATTTCAAGAAGTGTCTACTTGATGTCTCTACTTGGATATTAAATAGGCTTCTAAAACTTAACATAACTGGACTTCTTGTCTTTCCCCTGAAATCTGCTCTGCCCAAAGCTGTCTTCATTCATTTGATGGCAACTTCATCTTTCTATTTGTTTAGATGAAAAGTCTTAGATCATACTTGATTTCTTCTCTTTCCCTCAAAACCCACATCAGATTATTTGGTAAATCCTATTGCTTTACTTTAACAATATTTTTAGAATCTCACCTCATCTCATTACTTTCACTCATATGGGCCAACTGTATTTCTCACTTTTTTGAATGACACTCTTAGAGTTTCATTATTAGGTCAGCTGGTAGCTGTTGTTTCCTGCAGCCATCAGAGGCCCAGAAAGATGAGGACCAGCAGGGGATCCACCTACATCAGTATCCTGGGACAGCCTTAACGTCAGTGGGTTTGGATTGTAGGTGCTGCTCAACTTACAGATGTTGGGGTGGGGTAGGTCAGCTGGTAGCTGTTGTTTCCTGCAGCCATCAGAGGCCCAGAAAGATTAGGACCAGCAGGGGATCCACCTACATCAGTATCCTGGGACATCCTTAACGTCAGTGGGTTTGGATTGTAGGTGCTGCTCAACTTACAGATGTTGGGGTGGGGTAGGGGTACACAGTACTTCTGAAGGCCACACACACATTGAAGTCAGGGAAAATAGGCAGGAACAGAGAGAGAGAATGGCAACTAGCAGTATATATTGGAGAATAGGGTGTGACTCCCTTTAAGTTCACAGGCAAATGCCTAAGTGATCCATTTAAAGGAAGCAGCAGGAGAGATGCCTCTAAGTTCTTATCTCTGGTGACAGGCTTGAGCCATTTGGGTGTGGTATAGAACTGAAAACTCTCAAGGTCAACTGAGCTCTGCGTCTGGAATGAGAAAGCTAAACTTGCTTTCAAAGTGAATGCTGTGGCAAAATAACATTCTGAGCATTTATTACACTCACCTGAATGACTACAATAGCCTCTATTTTTGTTTCCTACTGCTGCCATAACAAAGTACCACAAACTGCATGGCTTAAAACAATAAAAATTTTGGCTAGAAATCCAAAATCAAAGTGTTGGCAGGGCCATACTTTCTCTGGAGGATCTAGGTGAGCTTCTAGCTTCCAGCAATACTGGAGATTTCTTGGACTTGTAGATGCATCATTTCAATCTCTATGCCTGTCTTCACATGGCCTTCTTTCCTGTGTCTGTGTCTGAATTTCTCACTTCTACACTCCCTTTGATAGTTCAGCTGGTAGAGCAGAGGACTGTATTACCTGTCTGTGTAATCAAATTTCTCACTTCTTATAAGGAATCCAATCATTGGATTAGGGTCCACCATAATCCAGTATGACCTTATCTTAACTTGACTACATCTGCAAAGAAACTATTTCCAAGTGAGGTAATATCCACAGGTTCCATGGGGACATGAATTTTTGAGGAATGCTATTCAACCCAGTACAACCTCCGAATTAGGCTCTCTGCTTCTTATGTTGTCCTCTTATGATATATTCTCAACACACAGCCCAAGTGATCTTTTTAAATGTAAGCCAGATTATCACTGCTCTATATCTCCATTTCAACTCAGAGTAAAATCCCCAAATTTACATAAGTTACCACACGATCCAACAGTTTCACTCCTAGGTACTTACTGAAGAGAACTGAAAAATGCATTCACACAAAAACTTGTACAAGAATGTTATTAACAGCATTATTTGTAATAGCCAAAGAATGGAAACAACTCACATGACAAATAGATAAACAAAATATGGTGTAGCCATGAAATAGAATATTAATTCAGCTCTAAAATGTAACAAAAAACTGATACAAGCTCCAACATTGATGCCTTGAAAACATTATGCCAAGTGGAAGAAGCCAGATGCAAAATTCTACACGTTGTATGATTCTTTTTATATGGAATGTCCAGAATAGGCAATTCCATAGAGACAGTAAGTAAATTAGTGGGAAGGGGGGAAATGAGGAGTGATTGTCAATAGATATGGAAATTTGGGGGGTGATAGTAGCACAAATCTGTGAATATATTGTAAACCACTGACCTACACACTTTATAAGTGTGAACTTCATGGTATGTAAATTAAATCACAGAAAAGCTTTTGTTAAAAACCAAAAATCACCCCCCCAAAATCTCCAAACCTTTCAGTGGCTTTCATGATTATATATGTCTCCTTTACTTCATCTCCTACTACTCTTTCACTCGATTATTTTGCTTCAGCCACACTAACCTTCTTGCCATTTCTTAACCATGCCAGGCACTGCCAGGCACTTTTTAAAATTAGAGCCTTAGAACTGTTCTTGCCACCTGGAATCTTCTTCCTCAAAGACTAATTCTCTCATCATCATCTCTCACCTTATGCTGACCACCCTACTTAATGTTGAATGCAGCCTGCACACTATCCTGCTGACCCCCTACACTAGTTTTGTTTATTTTTTACCCCTCCTTTCAAACATACCATATAATTTGCTTATTTTTTATTTATTTTAGCTACTCTTTATTTTATGATTCCCTCTTGTTATGATATAAACTCCTTAAAGACAGGAATCTGTCTGTTTTGGTAATCAATGTATCTCAGGTACTTAGAGCAATGTCTGGCGTATAGTAGACATTTCACACGTATTTTTGAATAAATAAATGATGGTTTTCCTTTCAAATATTTGAAGAACATTTTCATTTCAAGTAATCTCTTCTTATGGAAAGAAGACAATGGGAATTGCTACATAACAAATTAATGAATAAAAGAAACAAATACCATTTTTTAATTCTTAAAAATTCTCCATTGTGTTCCTTTTCTGAGCCAGGCAAGAGGTTTAGGGCTCTGTGTTACAACTGAATGCTGCAGAAGACATCACTCTCATGTAGAGGTTAAAGAGCACAGAAAACGGGGAATCCAAAGACAGACAACATGGATTTGAATGTTGGTCATGCCGCCATTACTATGTGTGACCTGGGTAAGTTACCTAACACCCCTGAGTCTCATTTTCCTCATCTATGAAATGGGGGAAATTAGTAGTATCTATTTCACAGATGTGTTGTTAGAATCAAAATAGTTAATGCCTGTTAGATGAATAGCATACTTTCTGGCACATGGAGAGTGCTGAAGGAATGTTAGCTATTTTTATGCTTATCAAATATTATTTTTATGGTTATCATAGATCCTTCCCCCTCTTGTAAGGATGATACAAGAGCTAATAAATTGTTTACAAATATTGAAGAAGCCATTTATATTGCTTATGTTGAGGAATAACGGAAGTGTCTAATATTGAGAGAGAGTGCAAGAGAAAAAAAAAAAAAGAACAGTCTGAAAGGTGGAGAGAAAAAAGCAGACCAAATAAAAACCTTGGGACCCAAGGAAAGACACAGTGGTGAGTTCTCTAGCTTTACTTTTTGCCTCATATATTCTAAGCGTGAAGTTGAAGAAGCCAGCAACTTGGAAATACCACTGGGCATAGATTAAAACAAACAAAGAAGAGCTTGCTTCCTAAAGCCAATGGACCGGGAAAGGGACAGCCTAATAAGACAGAAAACTTTTAGATAATAACTACTCTACCCCAGCCAAACACCACAGAAAAGCCTGTCATTCCTACTCCCATCCTCACCATCAAAGGCTCAGTGTGGAGCCTAAACTTCCGCCTTTGCTAGGCTGTAATGAGGCTGTGTAGGGAGACAGGACAGTTATCTCACATACTGTTAATAAGCTCCCCCTCCCCTGTAGTGTCAATAGACTAAGAACACCGACTTCCAACCAGCAGTTACAAGGAGCCCCATCCTTGGGTGTCAACAAAGGCCAAAGGGGAAACCTGTCCTTCTACCTCCTATACTTCTACTTCCTGCTCCTTACCTTACTGGATCAGTGTCGAGAAAGCTAGCTAAAACCAGAAGGTTTAAACAAGATCCAGAGTCTCATCAGATAATATGAAAATGTCCAGGGTTGAACTGAAAATCACTTGTCGTATCGAGAACCAGGAAAGTCCCAAACTGAATGAAAAAAGACAACAAATAGATGCCAATCACAGGATGATAGGGATGTTAGAAATAGCTGATGAAGATTTTACAGGAACCATAATAAAAATGCCTCAGTGGGTTATTACAAATAGGCTTGAATCAAATGGGGAAAAAAAGAAAGACTTGGTTAAAAAAAAAAAAAATAGAAAGCCTCAGCAAAGAAATAAAAGATATAAAGAAGAACCAAGTGGAAAATTTAATACTAAAAAATAGAATAACCAAAGTAAAAAGTTCAGTGGATGGGCTCACCAGCAGACTGGAGGAAACAGAGGAAAGAATTGGTGAACTGGAAGAGAGAACAACAGAAATCAATTGCATTAGTCCATTTCTGTTGCTTATAACAAAATACATGGAACTGGGTAATAAGAAAACAAAATTTATTGTTCACAGTTTCAGAGGCTGGAAGTCCAAAGTCCAGGGAACACTTACAGTGAGGGACTTCTTTGGTGGTAACTTTACAGCAAATCAAGGGGCTCACAGGGTAGAAAATGGCAGAGCAGAGAGAGATTAACCTCTCATGTACTCTTCTTTTAAAGCCCTCAGAACCACGCCCCTGACCACCATTATGAATCCATTCACTACTGCACGGTCCTACAATCTAATCACCTCTTCAAGGCTTTGCCTTTCAATTACCATAATAGGATTTCCCACCCTCAACAGTTACAGTGGGAATTAAGCTTCTGATATATGACCTTTAGGGACACAATTCAATTAATTCACAGCATTACATAAGTTAAACAACAGAGGAAAATAGACTTAAAAAAAAAAAAGGAAAAACTAAACAGAGCTTCATTCAAACAGGGACTTGTGGAAATATAACAAAAGATCTAACAACGTTGCTGTCACCAGAGTTTCTGAAGGTAAGGAGAAAGAGGGCAGAACCGAAAAGCACTTGAAAAAATGATAGCTGAAAACTCCCCAAATTTGGCAGGAGACATAGTTTACAGATTCAAGAAAGTGATCAAACCCCAAACATGATAAACCCAAAGAAATTCATGCCAAGATACATCATAATTACACTTCTGGAAACTAAAGACAAAGAAGAAAATTTCAAAAACAGCCTTTGAAAAATGATTCCCTATATATAGGGGGAAAAATGAGAACAGCAGATTTCTCATCATGGCTGGTACAGGGATCCAATCCCTTGTCCTTGACGTTGTAACTCCATGCTCTACCCAACCGAGCAAACCAACCAGGCCTAGCACAATATCTTTTTTAAGTGCTGAAAGAGAAGAATTGTCAATCCAGAATCCTATACCCAGTGGAAATATCCTTCAGGAGCAAAGGAGAAATTAAGGCATTCTCAGATTTTTTAAAAAAAAAGACTAAGAGAATTTGCCACCAGCAGACATACCCATTTTAGGCTAGAGGAAGTTCTCTAAACAGAAAGGAAATGATTCTTTAAAAAGGAGCACTGGAACACAGGAAGGAAGAACACAGTAAGCAAAAGTATTAGTAAATGTAATTAGCCTTTCTTTTCTTGAGTTTTTAAAATTATGTTTGACAGATGAAGCAAAAATTATAACACTGATTGATGTGTCTCTAAACATGTGTGGGGGAAATAGTTATCATGATTATATTATAAATGGAGAAGGATAAAGTGATGTCAAGGGAGATAAGACTTCCATACTTCACTCAAACTGGCAAAATAATGACATCAATAGGCTGTGATGGGCTGTATTATCAAGAGAAAATACTAAAAGTGCCATACAGAGAGATACACTCAAGAACACTATAACTATAGATTAAAGGTTACCAGAAACTGTGGGTAAAGAATAATGGAAAGTTACTGCTTAATAGGTATAGAGTTTATGTTTAGAATGATGAAAAAGTTTGGAAACAGAGGTGATAGTCACACAGCATTGTGAATGTAATTAAAATGTATGTTTAAAAATGGTTGAAAGGGCAAATCTTATATGTATTTTACCACAATACAAAATAAATAAAAAATAATAACATAAAAACACCAAGACAGAGATTGGCAGAGTGTATTAAAGAACATGGCCAACTATATGCTGTCTATAAGAAACTTGCTTCCAACATAATGATATAGGCAGGTTGAAAATAAAACAAAATGGGAAAAGACACATGCTGCAAGTATTAATCAAAGGAAAGTGAGTGGGCTATATTAACATTAAAGTAGATTTCAGCGCAAAGAAAATTACCGGAGACAGAAATGGACATTATATAACTATAAACTGTCAATTCTCAAAGAAGATGCTATTGACTGGATGCCCCTCCCTGACCTCACTGATGCTTAATCTCCACTGTGATAGAGTTTAGATGGTATAAAATCCTATTATGACAATTGAGAGGTGGGGCCATTGAAGAGGTGATTAGATTGTAGAACCATGCCATAGCGAATGGATTAAAAATGGTGGTCGTGGGTGTGGTTCCAAAGGCTTTATAAGAAGAGCACAGGAGAAGTTAGTCTTTCTCTGCTTCCACCATCTCACAGTGTGAGACCCCTGGGTCACTGTCACCATCACCAGATGTATTCCTTGGACCTTCGACTTCCCAGCTTCAGAAACTGTAAGCAATAAATTTTATTTTCTTTATAAAATGGCCAGTTCTGTGGATTTTTTTTATAAGCAACAGAAACAGACTAATATAGAAAATTTGTACCAGAGAGAGGAGTGTTGCTTATAACAGATACTTGAAAAAGTGTAAGAGGCTTTGGAATGGGTGGTAGGCAAAGGTTGGAGGAGTTTGGAGGACTCAGAAGAAGACAAAAAGATGAAGGAAAGTTTGGAATGTCTAGAGACTGGTTACATGGTGGTGAGCAGAATGGTGACAGAAATATGGGCAGTAAAGGCCATTCTGAGAAGGTCTCAGATAGAAATGAGAAGGAGCTTTTTGGAAATTGGGGTAAAGATCAACCTTGCTGTGAACTGGCAAGGAGCTTGGCTGCATTGTGTCCATGTCCTAGGACTTTGTGGAAGTTGGAACTTAAGAGCTGTGAGCCAGGGTATTTGGCAGAAGAAATTTCTAAGCAGCAAAGTATGCAGGAAGCTGCATGGCTACTTGCAACAGCCTATGCTCAGTTATGGCAGAAAAGGCATAACATAAATCCAGAATTTAAAAGGAAGGCAGAGTTTAAAGATTTGGAAAATTTGTAGCCTGCCCATGGGGCAGAGAAGCAGAGAGCATTTTCAGAAGAAAAATACAATGGTGCTAAGATTAGTACAAAAGAGAGGGATTATCAAGACAAGGGGGTAAAGGCTCTGAAGGCATTACAGATGCCTCTGGGGCCAACCCTTACATTTCAGGCCCAAAGTCCCAAGGAGACAGAATGATCTTCAGGAACAGGCCTGAGGCACCCTCTATGGGCTCGCTGCCCAGGGCCACCTCAGGAAGCTGCTTCCAGCACCAACTTTCCAGCTGCTTTGGCTGCCCCAGCCATATCTAAATTGGTCCCAGGTGTGGCTGGACCCATAGCTTTGGCAAGTATAAGCCAGAAGACTTGGCAGCATCCATGTGCTGTTAGGTATGCAGGCTTATAGAATGCCAGAGCTGTGAAAGCTTGGGAGCCTCCACCCTGATTTTTAAAAATGTATGGAAAAACCTGGGGATCCAGAAAGATATCTGTGTCAGGGGCAAGTCACCACAGAAAGCTTTCATAGAGCACTGCTGAGTGGAAACATGGGGTCAGAGTCACAGCAGAGAAACCCCATGAGCACCTTGTCTAGTGGAGCCATGAGAGTGGGATTGCAATGAAGACCCCAGATTTGTGGAGCTACCAGAGTGGGACACCAGCATGGGAGAGCTGAAGTGTGGCCTGAGCCCAGGAAAATTACAGGAGCACAGCAGCCCCAGGACTTGGGGATCCAACCCCCACACCAGTGTGCAGAGGACGCGGAACATGGAGTCAAAGTACATGATTCACCAGCTCTAAGATTTAATGCCTGCCTTGTTGGGTGTTGGACTTATTTGGGACCTGTTACTCCTTTCTTTTGGCCTATTTCTCCCTTTTTGAATGGGAATATGTACCCTATGTTTGTCACACCATTGTATCTTGGAAGTAGATAACTTGTTTTTGATTTCACAGGTGGGATTTTGAACTCTGCATTTTTGAGTTGAAGCAAGTTAATATTTTGGGGATGGAATGAATGTATTTGTATGAGAAAAGGACCTGAGTTTGGTGGATCAGGGGCAGAATGCTATAAATTGGATGCCTCCCCAACTTCATTGAGGCTTAATCCCCACTGTAACTGTTGAGGGTGGGAAATCCTATTATGGTAATTAGGGTCTTGAAGAGATGATTACATTCTGAGGACCATACCATAGTGATTGGATTAAAAATGGTGGTCATGGGTGTGGTTCTGAGAGCTTTAAAAGTAGAGCACGTGAGAGGTTAGTCTTTCTCTGCTTCCACCATCTTGCAGTTTGAGATCCTTGTGTCACTGTTGCCACCACCAGATGTGTTCCCTTGGACTTTGGACTTCCAAGACTCATAATCTGTAAGCAAAAATTTTTATTTTTTTAATAAAATGCCCAGTTCTGTGTATTTTGTTATAAGCAACAAAAACAGACTAATACAGAGGACATAGAAATCCTAAATATGTATGCACCAAAGAGCAGAGCTGTAAAACATGTGAAGCAAAAACTCAAAGGACTTAAGAAATAAACAAATCCATACTTATAGTTGGAGACTTCAACACCCTTTTCCAGCAACTGGTAGAACTAATAGAAAATTTGGAAGAATATAGAATTTAATTATACCATCAACCAATGGGATATAATTGACATTTATAAAACAGTTCAGCCAAGAACAGCAGAATACACATTATTTTCAAGTGCCCATGTAACATATACTGAGAGTGACCATATCCTGGGCTATGAAACAAAAGTTTAAAGGAATTGAAATGATATAGACTGTGTTCTACAACAGTGGAATCAAACTAGAAATGATAAACATAATAAACAGAAAACAGAAAGATAACAGGAAAATTTGCAAGCACTTGCAAACTAAAAACACTTCTAAATTTTATTATTTGGTAGAGTATATCATATTCCTGATATAATGGAAAGATCAAAGTTTGAAAACTAGGAGTTCATTTCAATGGAATCTGTTCTCCCTAAAAGTCCCTATTTACTTATTCTATTCACAAATAATTATTGAGGTCTTACTTTCTTAGGTGCTGAGAATAAAGCAGTGAATTAAATGAACAAAGTTCTAACTCTGAAAAAAAAAAAAAAAAAAAAAACACTTCTAAATTACCAATGGCTCAAAAAACTTTCAAGGGAAATTTTTAAAAATCCATTGAACTAAATGAAAATGAAAATACAACATATAAATATGTGAAGGACAAAGCTACAGCATTGCTGAGAAGGAAATTTATTGCATACATAAGAAAAAAAGAAAGCCTCGAGTCAATAATCTTTCTTACCTTAAGAAACTGGAAAAAGAAGAGCAATCCAAACCAAAGCCAATCAGAAAGAAGGAAATAATAAAGACAAGAGTGGAAATCAATAAAATTGAAAACAGAAAAAAACAATAGAGAAAATTGATTAAACAAAGAGCTTGTTCTTTGAAAAGGTCAAAAAGTTGACAAATCTCTGACAAGCAAGGCTTTGGCAAACCTTTGTCAGCAAGACTGACAAAGAAAAAAAAAAAGAAGGTACAAATTATCAATATCAGGAATGAAACAGGGGCTATCTGAAGACCCTAAAGACATCAAAAGGATGAGAAGAGAATATCATAAACCACTCTACACTCATACATTTGACAACTTATATGAAATGAACTGATTACTAAAAAAAAAAAAAAGAAAAGAAACTCACAATCTACCATAACTTACTCAATATGAAATTTATAATTTGAATAGCCTTATAACAATTAAAGAAATTGATTTTGTAATTTAAAAACTCCCCAAAGATAAATCACCAGACCCAGATGGTTTCACTAGAGAATTCTACCAAACATTAAAAAGAATTAACAATAATTATACAAAATAACTTCCACAAAATAGAAGACGAGAGAACACTTTTTAATTCCTTTTATGAGACTAGTATCACTCAGCTACCAAAAGAATACAAAGAAAAAAAAATGACGGGGCATTATCCTTCATGAACGTAGATGAGGGAATGCTTTCTACTTAAGACTGGGAACAAGGCAAGGATGTCCATTCTCACTACTCTTATTCAATATAAGGCTGGAAGTTCTAGGTAGGGCAATAAGGCAAGAAAAGAAAGGAAAAATTAAAACTTTCCCTATTTGCTAATAATATGATTATCTACATAGGAAACCCCAAGCAATCTACAAAAAAATTACTAGAACTAATGATTGAGTTCAGCAAAATTGCAGATATAAGATAAACACACAAAAATTAATTTTGTTCCTATGTACTAGCAATGAAAACCACATGGACACCAAAGTTTAAAATGCAATAACATTAACAATCACTAAAAAAAAAAGTATTCAAAAAAATATTCAGATGTAAATCTAAGAAAACATGTATGGGACTTGTATGCTCAATACTACACAACACTGATTAAAGAAATCAAAGATCAAAATAATTGGAGTTGTACTGCATTCATGGATTAGAAAACTTGATATATTAATATGTTGGTTTTCTCCAAGTCGATATGCAAATTTAATGAAATTCCTGTTAATATCCCAGCAAAAAATTTAAGCAGATAAAGAAAATTTATATGGAAAGAAAGAGAAACTAGAGTAGTGAAAACAATTTTGTAAAAGAAGAATTAAGTGGGAGGGACAAGACTCATTATACAGCTTCAGTAGTCAAAACTGTTTGATAATGATAGAGGAATAGACACATAGGTCAATGGAACAGAATAGAGAACCCAGAAATAGACACATAAATATTCACAACTAATTTTTGATAAGAGTGCAAAAGCAATCAAAAAGGGAAAAATAGCCTTTCAACAAATGGTGCTGAAGAAATTGGACATCTCTAGGCAGAAAATGAACTTGGACTCAAGTCTCACATGTTATAAAATAATTAACTCAAAGCAGATCATGGACTTAAATATAAGATGCAAAACTATAAAACTTTAAAAAAATTAATAAGATATTTGGGATCTAGGGCTGGACAAAGAGTTCTTAGACTTGACACCAAAACAAGATCCATGAAAGGAAAAATTGATAAATTAGACTTTATCAAAATTAAAAACATTTGCTGTGTGAGAGAACTTTTCTTCAAGTAAATGAAGAGACAAACTGCAGAGTGGAAGAAAATATTTACAAATCACATGTCCAGGATGGGACTAGTACTCAGAATAGGAGGGTACTTCAAAAAGTTCTTTAAAAAAATAGAGTTAAAAAATAGTATGAATCTTTCAGGGAACTTTTTGAAGTACTCTTGTATATAAAGAAGTCTTAAAGATCAGCAATTAAAAACAAAAAATCTAGTTGGACAAAAAATATGAAGAAACATTTTACTGAAGAAGATACACAGATGATGAACATCTTATCATGTAATAATTGACCATATTCATACGATGCAATATTACTCAGCAATAAAAAATAACAAACGTGTTAATGCAGCCAACAACCTAAATGGATCTTCAGAGAATTATGCTGAATGAAAAAGTCAATCTCAAGAGTTTACATACTATATAATTCCATTTATTTAACATTATTAAAATGATGAAATTATAGAAATGAAATTACAGAAAACTAATTACAGATTAATGGTTGTCAGGGATTAAGTGACTATAAAAGAACAACTTTAGGGATCCTTGTGGTGAAATAAATGTTCTGTATCTTGACTGTATCAATATTAATATCCCAGCTGTGATATCATACTATAATTTTTCAAGATGTTACCACTGGGAGAAGAAACTGGGTAAAGGGAACCCAGGATCAGTCTATATTATTTCTGAGATCTGCATGTAAATCTACAATTATCTCAAAATAAAAAGTTTAATTAAAAAGATAAGTTAAACTTGAAATATCTTAAAAGGCTGATTAATTTTTCTCCAGGTGGTGGTGAGATTAAAGAAAATTTAAATTTTTTTCTTGTGACATATATCTTTCAATTTTTCTGTGACAAACAAGATTTACTTTTATAAGTCAAAAATATAAAAGTATCATTTATGAGAAAGAATAGCCCTAAAATCTCAGCAAACCATGTGAAATACATCGATAACTTTTATAAACTATTAAGCATTAAGAACATTATGGATAATCTTTACAGGTTAGTGCATTAGAACCTAATGTAAATTAAACACTGCTGACCATTATTGTGTCTCTGTTTAAATAGCCAAATTCTAGATCAGTTGACCTCAATATCTGGCATAGTGCTTAGCCATCACATGCTGTTTCTTTAGTAAGCATTTCCAACTCCTACTCCACCCTTAACCCAACCACATTCCTTCATAAAATCACATACCCTCAGTTAGTGGAAAATACATATGATTTAACATTAGTTTAGAATTTTGGGTTCAGCTTTCAGTTGCCAGGCTGTTCTGCTAAATTACTGAATCACTGCCAAGCATTTTTTTGCAGGAAAAGAGATGATTCAACCTTTTTTTCTTCTCAAAAAGAGTTTATTTTAAAAATCAGAGAGTACAGTTCACAGTATATTCTGGTAATTCTTTTCACTGATTTATGACTTAATACTGCTGATGACCTAACTGCTGTCATACTAATGAGTGTTCTTTTGTAGGTAATCTTCTATCCTTTTATCTTTAGTTGTTTTAAGAATTTTGCTTTGTGTTTGGAATTCTCATGTTTCATTATCATTTGTCTACATGTGAATTTAATGCTTGGAACTTTTTTTACATTCCAAATGTAAAAATTTAAGTTTTCCTGTAATTTGGGTAAACATTTCAGCCATTATATTTCCCTCAAGTATTGCCTATCAATCCTCCATTCACTGTTTTCTTTTCATCTGGCGCTCCCATTAGATTTTATGTCAGTCCTTCGTGTTTTTAAATATCTCTTGCATATTCTCTCTCCTCCCTGCCCACTCCTCTTCCTCCCATTCTCTCTCTCTCTCTCTCTCTCTCTCTCTCTGTGCCTGTCTCTTGCTTCCATTCTGGGTAATTTCTTCAGGTTTATTATCCAGTTAACCAAGTCTCTCTTCAGTTGTGTTCAATAGGATGTTTAAACCTTCCAATGATTTTTATTTTAATGACTATTTTTCATTTTTACAATTCTAATTTGTTTTCTAAAGTACATTTTAAAGCACTTTTATATATTTTTTTATTATGATTTCATTTCCTTCTTCGACATGTTATTTGACGATTTGAGCTGATATCTCTATCTTTTCATTGACTGACATTTGCTCCTAGAAGATTGTTCTCTTTTGAGTTTTGTATTTTGGAAGAGTTCATTTTAAGTGGCCTTTATCCATAAAAATTCTTTGTAGTCTGGGATTTAGGTGAATTCCTCCAAGAACATTTTGCTTCTGTTTGTTTCTGTCAGGCCTCACAAGAATATTACCAGTTTGTAACCAGTTATTAAGTTAATTTCTTGGCTTGGAGGAACGCACACCATATAACTAAATTAAATTCCAAACCCACTTGAAGCTACTTTTTCACAAAATATTTCTCCCACCCAAAGCCACTTAATGACAACATAAGCATTTTCATCTCCCTTTGCAGTATTTTCTAGGACCTGCTAGCCATCAGTTTATAGCTCTTCAAAGGATCTGATTCTGCGTGGGGATATCAGTTCTGATTCCCTGCTTTCTTAGTTTCAAGGTCTTGTCTCCATCAATGAGCAGTTATTACAACCCAAATCTTGATTCTCCATATCAGAAGCTCTCGTTACCCTCTTGCTTTGTTTTTCACTTCTCTCTTGTTTTGAGGCCATTGGAAACTCTTTTTTTACTGGAAATTCTTTTACTTCATTGAAATCTCACCTACGCACTTATCAGAATGTTTGCTGTATTTTGCCCAGAATTTCTAACTTTCTGTAGCAAAATTTTTCATATTTCCTAGTAGTTCATATTTCTAAAATGTCAGTGGTTTTGTGTGGATTTTAGTTTTTAATTTGGGGGAAAAAACATCACCAATCTAAACTTTTTTTCAAGGTATGTTAGCTTTATTTCCTTATACTTACAGTGCAGTTTATTCACTAAGGAATATTGGATAGGTAAAAACCTCATGATATTAGTTCTAAGCAATTTTACATTTTCCACTATAAAATGACAATCTCTGAACAAGTAATATCGGTGTTAATGATGTTCTAAGGGTGTTGAGACAATCATATGCTGAAAATCTGGTGTTTAAAAAAAATCCTTACTAATCACCAGCAACAATGACTAAAAACAATTTCCCGAATCAGATAACTCTTTTTCTGCCCTGTTTTTTTTTTTCTCTGCCTCATCCTGACTAATATATATATATATTTTAGTAAGTCAGTATAGTTTATTCACACCAATCAACAATCACCAAGGCCGGTCTGCATTGGTGGTAGAAAGTGACTTACATACAGTGCCTGGGGTCATGGAGTGAGAGAC
>NW_007733400.1:89670-92418 GCF_000696425.1 Galeopterus variegatus | reverse complement strand
GGTCTGCATTGGTGGTAGAAAGTGACTTACATACAGTGCCTGGGGTCATGGAGTGAGAGACACAGAGAAGCAGTTTTGATGAAAGTACAAAGGGAAGTCCAGAGTGTCCTGGGACAGGCAGTAGTAAGGCGAGCAGCTGGAAAAGACTTTCTTCTCCCAGTGACTCTGCTCAGTGTTTCTCATCTCTTCTCTATTCAGGAGCATTTCCTTCCAATTCTACACACTATGTTATCAGTAAAGGACATTTAGCTACTAGTTCAGAGTTGGGCTTGGAGAATTTTTGTTTTTATTTTTTGTGGTCTTGGGTCATATGTTTTAGGCTAACTTTTCCATAAAAGCTAGGGATCATCATTCTGCAGCAAGCCTAAGCATGCCATGCCCATCCTTCCTGGCAGCTGTATTCTAAATATACTGTCCCTGTATCCACCTTCTGAAATAGCCTGCAATTGGAGTAATTTAATAAAGCAGGCTTCACTCAATGCAGAGGAAAGAAGCAGGCAATCCTCAAATTCTCCTTTCTCACGTGCAATCACTGTACTCAGGGAGAAGACAACAGAATCCTTTTTTTTTTTTTTTTTTTTTTTTTTTTTTTTTNGTATTCTAAATATACTGTCCCTGTATCCACCTTCTGAAATAGCCTGCAATTGGAGTAATTTAATAAAGCAGGCTTCACTCAATGCAGAGGAAAGAAGCAGGCAATCCTCAAATTCTCCTTTCTCACTTGCAATCACTGTACTCAGGGAGAAGACAACAGAAGCCTTTTTTTTTTTTTTTTTTTTGTCCTTTTTGAGACCAGCCGCTCAGCCAGTGAGCGCTGTGAGCACACGGGTCATTCCTATATAGGATCCGAACCCGCGGCGGGAGCGCTGCTGTGCTCCCAGAGCCGCACTCTCCCGAGTGCGCCGCGGGGTCGGCCCAGAATCTTATTTTGAGATAGTTGTGCATCTAGTTAAATTAATCTCTTCTGCAATAGCTTTTCATCATGTTTGCAATTTACCTCTTCAATTGTTTCCCATATATACCTCTGTCATTTTTGAAATTTACATTTTGATGGGAACTTCAGTTCTTATTCACAGGGTGGCTAAATTTCATTTTAAAATAAATTAATATAATGTGTTGATAATTTCTGTTTTTAATTAGAATCATTTGCTTTTTTTTTTTTTCCCCCTTTTTGTCTTTTTTCGTGACCGGTAACGGGATTGCAACCCTCGGTGTCGCGCCCGTACTGCGACCAGCAATGGGATCGCAACCCTCGGTGTCACGCCCGCACCGGGCTCAACCAGTGAGCGGACCGGTCTCTATATGGGATCTGAACCCTCGGCGGGAGCGCCGCCTCGCTCCCAAGCGCCGCACTCTATGGAGTGCGCCACTGGGCCGGCCCCGAATCATTTGCTTTTTTAACTGATGAATTCAATTTTATTAAAAGCTCTTAGAGGTAATAAAAAGGATTTTCTATTCTATCAACACATCCAGGCATTCTAGATTCTATTCTATTTTTGGATCAAGTTAAATTGAACCAAGAAAGCTACAGATATGGATGTATTAAGAGCCCATTGTGAAAACAGGAAATAAATGCAGGGTTAAAAATACATTATTGGAGTTGATAACACCAGGGTCAAGGGTTTAGACCCTGGTACCAGCCAGCTGCCAAAAAATAGTTAATTAATTACTTAATTACTTAATAATAAGATTAAGAATAGTTCAGTCATAAAGTTAATATGGGCACAAATAACAGTTTGTGATCTTAGTTCAAGCTCATCCCAGGATTGTATCATTAATTATATTGGAATGAATGGGACAGAAACCATGTTGGGACCTAAAACCACATGGGCTCAAAAAGATTTTAAAAGGACACTTTTTTTTTTTTTCTTAGCATGAATTTCTCCAAGTTCATTTTTTTCCATGGTTATTACATATTTTGAATCTTGGTTATGGGCAAGATGACATTATTTACATAAATGTAAATTTGTTTTCCAGCCAGCCTGAAGCTGCAAACTTGCCACAAGACGTGTTCTATCCAGACCTTGACAAAGCAAGGAAGATATCAATAAAGCTGTGGTGATTCTGCCCTGAATCAGAACCCTAAGGTAACAGCATGGGAACAGAAACCAGATGGAGCCTTTGTGAGACCTTGCACTTGGCTCCTTATGCAGAGTCCCCATAGCTCATGTCTCTCTCCTCCTGTTTTTTATTTTCCATGTTCCATTCCCTCAACCTCTTTTAAAACCCCTCAGCAATTCTGAGTCTATGAGATGGTTTCAGTCTGGACACTCTCCTTCAGGTTTACTGGAGGGATGGGTTAGCCTAACATCTCTCTTCAGGTCACTGGTATTCCTGAATAAAAGCTGGCTTCCATTTTCACCAACATTTGACTTCTGGGTTATTTGTTTTTATTTTTTTTATTTTTCTATTTTATTTTATTTTATTTTATTTTATTTTATTTTATTTTATTTTATTTTATCGATCTACAATGTGGTTGATTATTGTGGCCAATTACCCTCCTCTCTCTCCCTCCCTCCTCTCTCTCCCCCCTACCCCCAACAATGTCCTTTCTGTATGCTTGTTGTATCAACTTCAAGGAATTGTAATTGTTATGTCTTCTCCACCCCCACCTGTTTTTGTTTTTGTGTGTGTGTGAATTTATTTATTTATTTTTAGCTCCCACCAATAAGTGAGAACATGTGGTATTTCTCTTTCTGTGCCTGACTTCTTTCACTTAATATAATTCTCTCTAGGTCCATCCATGTC
>NW_007733400.1:28253-88670 GCF_000696425.1 Galeopterus variegatus | reverse complement strand
GATATCCAGTTCTCCCAGCACCATTTGCTAAAGAGGCAGTCTCTTCCCCAGTGTATAGGCTTGGTGCCTTTGTCAAAGATCAGATGGCAGTAAGTGTGTGGGTTGATTTCTGGATTCTCTATTCTATTCCATTGATCAGTGTGTCTGTTTTTACGCCAGTACCATACTGTTTTGGTTATTATAACTTTGTAGTATAGTTTAAAGTCAGGTAGTGTTATGCCTCCAGTTTTATTTTTTGTTTTTTGCTCAGCATTGCTTTGGCTATGCATGGTCTTTTGTTATTCCATATAAATACCTGGATAGTTCTTTCCATTTCTGAGAAAAATGTCATTGGAATTTTGATGGGGATTGCATTGAATTTGTATATCACTTTGGGTAGCATGGACAGTTTCACAATGTTGATTCTTGCAATCCAAGAGCATGGGATATCTTTCCATCTTCTTGTATCCTCTCTAATTTCTCTCAGCAGTGGTTTGTAGCTCTCATTGTACAGATTTTTCACATGCTTGGTTAACTCAATTCCTAANTGTTCACTATTGGAGAATAGAAATGCTACTGATTTTTGTGTGTTGATTTTGTATCCTGCTTTGTGCTGAAATCATTTATCAACTCCAAGAGTTTTATTATAGAGGCTTTAGGCTGTTCGATATATAGGATCATGTCATCTGCAAACAGAGACAGTTTGACTTCATCTTTTCAAATCTGGATACCCTTTATTTCCTTCTCTTCTCTGATTGCTCTGGGTTATTTGTTTTTATTTGGGACAGGTAGCTGGACTTGGGATCAGTAACAGATTTGGGGGAGTTTCAGCCAGGAGCTGAATGCCCTGGAGTAACAGATTTTGGCAAGCCAAGCCAGGTTTCTTTGCTTGTGGCAGGCAGCCAGACTTGGGCATGGTAACAAGATTTGGCAAGCCAAGGCAGAAGCTGAGTGCCCCACCCCTGGGTATAAGATTTTGATGAGCCAATCAGGACCTGAGTGCCCTGGGTGGCCTGCTCCCCTCACCCACTTCCAATGAACAGAGGAGTTGGCAATGGAAACATGCTAGGGCTTACCTGCTTTTGCTGTGGGATCAAGGCTGGGTCCACCAGTCGGTGCCAGATGTTTGTGGTATGCCAGCCTCATGGCTAGAATTTGGGGGACTTTCCCTGATTTCCAGCAGCAGCATTAACCAATGATTCCCTGTCTTTTGGTTGGTGAAGGAAGGCAACATTAGTAAAGGCTTTGACAAGCTCTGAGCTGATAAGTCCCTCTAGGAGACCTCTTTTTACACCATTTGTGGAAAGTACCATTTGGGTATGAGAAATGACTCATGGACAAAAAAGATGGCATTTTGTTTATTTGATAAGTCCCTCTAGGAGACCTCTTTTTACACCATTTGTGAAAAGTACCATTTGGGTATGAGAAATGACTCATGGACAAAAAAGATGGCATTTTGTTTATTTGGGAGAACTCTGTTTGGGTTTGAGTAACTAAGTTTGTGTCTTATGGTCATTAAAGACCTAATGACTGATAACAAAGAATTAATGTAAGTTCTTAAAATTATTGATATACCAATTAATGTATAGCTTGTGAACTCTCAGTAGGCCACCTGTTGCCAATCAGCTGTTGTCAATCAGACAATAGACAAACAAATGCCCTTGGTCCCTCTGCCACTCCAGCCAGGTACCAAAAGCTATTTTCCCCATCACATCAAATAGTTCATTCAAAATTAATCATTCTTTGCCCTGACTCAGCTTGAAGCAGTAAGATGAGTGGTCTGTCCTGCTCCATAGAAATTGAAGGAACTATTGACAGTGGGGAAGCTGTTGGAGTGAGTAGGACTGAAGCCTTGTTGGGACCTAAAACTATGGGCTCTAAAAGATTTTAAAAGGACACAGTTTTTTTTCTTAGCATGCATTTCTCTGAGTTTCCTTTCTCCCATGTTTATTTAATATTTTGAACCTTGATCATGGAGCAAGATGACATTATTTACACAAATGTAAATTTGTATTCCAGCCAGCTTGAAGCTGCAAACTTGCCACAAGACAGGTACTATCCAGATCCTGAAATGAAAAAGGATATATTGCAAATGATATCACATAAATACAAAGAATCATTAGAGATTATTATAAACAACTATATACCAAGGAATTTGAAAATCTGGAGGAAATGGATAAATTTCTGGACACGTGCAATCTACCAGGATTGAACCAAGAAGAAATAGAAAACATGAACAGATCAATAACAAGCAATTAGATTGAAGCAGTGATCAGTAATCTCCCAACAAAGAAAAGCCCAACACCTGATGGCTTTACTGCTAAATTTTACCAAACCTTTAAAAAGGGATTAATATCAATTCTCATCAAACTATTTTGAAAAATTTAAACAGAGGCAATTCTCCCAAACTCATATAACAAAAAAAGAAAACTATAGGCCAATATCTCTGGTGAACATAGATGCAAAAATCTTCAGCAAATTATTAGCAATCAGAATACAGCAACACATCAAAAAATATATATACACCATAATCAAATGCTATTCACCCCAGGGATGCAAGCGTGGTTCAACATATACAAGTCAATAAATGTGATACACTACATCAACAAAATTAAAGACAAAAATCATATGATTATCTCAATATACACAGAAAAGGCATTTGCCAAAATTCAACATCTCCCCATAATAAACACTCTTGGCATATTAGGTATTGAAGGTAAATATCTCAACACAATGAAAGCCACCTATGACGAACCCACCTCCAATATCATCATGAATGGGATGAATAGAAACAAGACAAGGATGCCTGCTCCTACCACTTGTATTCAACATAGTATTGGAAGTACTGGCCAGAGCAGTCAGACAAGAGAAAGAAATAAAGAGCATATAGATTAGAAAAGATGAAGTCAAACTGTCCCTGTTTGCATATGAGATGACCCCATATATAGAAAAATCTAAAGACTCTAACAAAAAACTTTTAGAGCTAGTAAACAATGTCAGTACAGTTTCAGGATACAAAACCAACACACCAAAATCAGTAGTGTTTTTATACTCCAATAATGAACTAGCAGAAAAAGAAATCAAGAAAGCAAGCCTATTTACAATAACTACCAAAAGAATTAAATACCTAGGAATAACTTTAATCAAGGAAGTGAAAATTCTCTACAATAAGAACTACAAAACACTGTTGAAAGAAATTAAAGTAGACACCAAAAGATGGAAAGACATTCCATGTTCATGGATTGGAAGAATTAATATTGTGAAAATGTACATACTACCAAAGTGATCTACAAATTTAATGTAATCCCCATCAAATTTCCAATGACATTCTTCACAGAAATAGAAAAAACAATCCTAACATTCATATGGAGTGACAGAAGACTCCAAATAGCTAAAAGCAATCCTGAGCAAAATAAATAAATCCAGAGGCATTACACTACCTGATTTCAAATTATACAACAAAGGTATAGTAACCCAAACAGCATGGTACTGGCATAAAAACAGACACATGCACCAGTGTAACAGAATAGAGAACCCATAAGTCAACCCATATACTTAGAGCCAACTGATCTTTAACAAAGGCACCAAGAACACACATTGGGGAAAAAAACTACCTCTTCAATAAATGGTTCTGGGAAAATTGGACATCCATATGTAGAAGAATGAAACGACCCATACCTCTCACCATATACCAAAATCAATTCAAAATGGATTAAAGACATATATAAGAACCAAAACTATAAAACTCATAAAACAAAATACATGGGAAACAGTTCAGGAAGTAGGACAGGGCAAAGATGTTATGCATAAGACCTCCAAAGTACAGGCAACAAAAGAAAAAAATATCAACCTAGAAAGCTTTTGTACAGCAAAAGAAACTGTTAGCAGAGTGAAAAGAAAACCTACAGAATGGGAAAAAATATTTGGAAGCTATGCATCTGACAATGGATTAATATCCAGAATAAACAAGGAACTCAAACAACTCAACAGTAAAGAAACAAGCAACCCAATTAAAAAATGGACAAAGGAGCTGAATAAGCATTTCTCAAAGGAAGTTATACAAACAACCAACAGACATATGAAAAAATGCTCAATATCACTAAACATCAGAGAAATGAAAATCAAAACCACACTGAGATATCATCTCATGCTCGTTGGATTGGCCATTATCAAAAAGACAGAGAATAACAAATGTTGAGAAGGATGCAGAGAAAGGGGAACCCTTCTACACTGTTGAGGGGACTGTAAATTAGTGCAGCTGTTACGGAAAACAGTATGGAGTTTCCTCAAACAACTACAGATAAAACTGCCAGATGATCCAGCAGTCCTGCTGCTGTGTGTATACCCAAAGAAATGAAAATCATCATGTTGAAGGGACACCTGCACTCCTATGTTTATTGCAGCTCTATTTATAATAGCTAAGAGTTGGAACCAGCCTAAATGTCCATCGAAGGGATGACTGGCTAAGGAAAATGTGATATATATACACAATGAAGTACAACTCTGCCATACAAAGGAATGAAATTCTCCCATTCATAACAATATGGATGAACTTAGAGAAAATCATGTTGAGTGAAATAAGCCAGGTACAGAAAGAGAAATACCACATCTTCTCACTCATAAGTGGTAGCTGGAAAAACAACAACAACAACAACAAATAAACGAGAGAGAGAGAGAGACAGAGAGAGAGAGAGATGACAATCACAATAATTTGTTGAACTTTCAAAAGGAGAGAACAGAACTGAGGCCACCAGAGATGGGAAGGGGGGTGAGGGGAGTTATGGAGAAATTGATAAAGGGACACAAAAAATTATCACATTGTGTAATGATAAAATTTTAGAAACATAAAACAAAATAGAAGAGCATATGGTAGTCACAGGCAGAAAGAACCTATAGCCTAGATATTTTTTGTACAGTCTTTATTTCAAATATCATGTTCTTGTCGTCCAAGACACACCTTGGCTTTTGTTTCAGGACATATGACCACCATAGATGTAGGCATGCCTACAGCATAGAAAAATAGGGTATAAAACATGGGGTCAGCTGTCTTGGGTTCTCACTGAGACTCAGCCACTTGCCAGCTATGTGGCTTTGGACTTCTCCAAACTTAAATTTTTATACCTGTGAAATGGTGATTAAAACAACCACAGACCTCACCAACACTGAAAGCAGATAGATAAACAAAACCTAGTTCTGTATACCTCTAAAAGTAATTGTTTATAAGAGCTAAAGACATAACACTTTTTTTAAAAAAGTATATACAAATATAGAGTTGATCTGTGTTTTGAAGTTGTACAGTGTTTTTCAATTTATAGTTTAAAAATCAGGTAAGTGACTTTGACCAGTACTAAACCCCTCCCCCCCAAAAAGTATAATAGACAAATAGCATGGAGTAGAGTACACCCAAATAGAAAATATCAAACTAACTCCACAGAAGGAATATTATTGTTTCATAAGAGTGTTTTTGTGTTTCATTGTGTGTGTATGTGTGTGTGCATGTGTGTGTATCAGGTCATCAGGCATAAAAAATGAAAGAAATACCTAGGAATAAATCAAAGAGGTGAAAGACAAAAAGTATAAAACATTGGTAAAGAAATTAGAGTGGATAGAGGGAGGGAAGCAGAAAGAATAAAGAAATGTATACAACTCACATGAATGTTTAAATTTAATTCTTGAAGTCCAGGTAGTACCAGTCGATCTTAAATCCACACTCTTTGAAATCAAAACATAGGCAGATGAATTTTTCCAAAGCATAATTTTTAAGAAAAAAACGTTTATAAATGTTTTTAATCCTTTTAAAAGATTTCTGAGAACCACACACATACACACACACATGTTAACATATACACATGCTGTGGCTGTTTTTATTTTTAAGATGGGACAGCAGTCATAAAAACAGCTTGGTTTATTTTAGAGACATTGCTATTTAAAATTCAATTTTAATTTTCCTTTCCCTCTCATGTCTGGTGTTTTTTGGAGGCTTTTTTTGTTTTGTTTTGTTGTTTTTTTGAATGGCAAAAAAAAAAAAAAAAGATAAATTGGGTGTTGTGAAGAGTGCTTCAGGGGAAACTCAGGGGACATAACCACCTAATTATGAATTTTCTGAATGTGCAACTTGACCAGCAGCAACTGGATGTGATTAGTATGGTGGAATCACCTCCAGCTCTCCTACAAAAACAAATCAGTGAAGGATTTCCAAGACAAATTTTGTTTAGAACCTGCTTTAAGTTTTAACAATGCAAACAGTGCAGTGTTCCTTTTTTTAAAAAATAAAAAATACAGGTGACAGATTGTTTAAAAAGAAGCAAGAGTTTCCTACAACAAAAGAACTAGCCTATGGAATATATACTTCTGCTTGAGGTGAATGTGTTTGAATCTGTGTAACAAAATAAAATGGCAAGTCTGTCTCCTAAAAAAGAAGAAAAGAACAGTAGGTCTGCAGATGGGAAGGGCAGCATCTGTGTCACAGGATGGAGCAGATTTATCTCCAGGCCAATTGTGAATCATGCTTCGGTGCATTTTTTCCTACCGGCTTAGCCTTGAGCCTGTATCTCCATTCCTTCTTGGGGATTCTGTGAGCTATCGCAATATTTATTTAGTGAATTAGTTTTTCACTTAACTCAGCTGAAGATGGTATCTGTTTCTTGCATATAAGAACCAAGATTGACAACTATTTCTTATACACTTAGAGATTTAATGTGGACTCAACATGTTACCTCATTTCTAGTAATGAGCACTGTATAATTTGTCATATTTTCCTTTTTATTTTTCTTGACAGCTAGCATAGCAAGCTTAGGATCAAAATTTGAACTTGATTATAGCACAGAAAGTAATTCCTACAATTACCTTTTTTTTTTCCCGTTTGTAAAATTTATTTTATTTGTATTGCGATGTAATTGATTATAAGCAGTCTATAGGTCTTTTCAGGCCCCTGTGAGTTCTCCACGTTCTTATTCCTTCCTTGTGGCAAGCGCCTGGGACTCAGTCTCCTTCCTTTGCCCTTGTAGCTGCCATTACCCCTTTTTGTTTTCCCTCCACACACCTGGCAAAGAAGAGCGATGTAGCCTCCCCAGCCCTTTACTCCCTTTTCTTTGACTACTAATAAAATATTGTGTAAAAGTTTTATAGTTAATAACCATAGGGAAAACTATAGCAAAATATAAGCAGCCAAGATTCTAAAATGTGGCAATTTTGTGAGCCTGACATCTGATCTTTCTGAGATAGTTAATCAAAGTGCTATTAAGATTTTGTGTCCCTTTTAATTTTTAAGCTTCACCAAACTCCTTCCTACTCTATTAAATTTAACATTTTATTATGACATGTTACAAAAACTTAAAAGTTGAACTCTTCAAATTTTTTGTATTGGAATTGCATTGTATACTTTATCGTGAGAAGAATGGATGTTTTTGTAACACTGAATCTTTCCATCCATGAAGACCTCTCCATTTATTTAGTGGACAAGAAGAGTATAAGTGATGTGTTTCTTTTATTAAGTGCATTCATTAGTATTTTATTCCTTTTGATATTATTTAGTGTAAATGAAGTTGCTTTCATAATTTCATTTTGAATTGCTCATTGCAAATGTATGGAAATATAACTGATTTTTGTATATTGATATTGTATCCTACAATCTTGCTGAACTGTGTATTAGCTCTAATTGTTTAGTAGATTCTGTAGGATTTTCTATGTATAAGATTATGTTATCTGGGAATAGAAATAATTTTACTTCTTTTCCAATGTAGATATCTTTTATTTATTTTTCTTGTCTGTTCTGGCTAGAACCTTCAGCATTATGTTGAATAGAAGTGATAAAAATGACCTATTTTCCTTTTTCCTGATCTTAGAGGGAAAGTATTCAGTCTTTTACTATTAAGTGTAATGCTAGCTATGGCTTTTTAACATTTACCCTTTATCAGATTGAGGAATTTCCCTTCCATTTCTAGTTTGTTGAGTGTTTTTATCATGAAAGGGTGTTGAATTTTGTGAAATGCTTTTTCTGTGCCTACTGACAACATTATATAGTTTAGGTTTTGGTTTTCTTATTTTATTGATATTATTTATTACATTAACTCATTATTGGATCTTAAACCAGTCGTGCATTCCTGGAATAAACCTACTTGTTTATATGCTGCTGGATTCAGTTTGGTAGTATGTTGTTTAGGAATTTTGCATCCATATTCATAAGAGATATTGCTGTGTAATTTTCTTTCCTTATGATGTGTTTGTCTGATTTTTGCCATCAGGCTAATATTGGCCTCTTAGCAGGCCCTTCCCTTCTATTTTTTGGGAGAGTTTCTGAAAAATTGGTATTAATTCTTCAAATGTTTGGTAGAATTATGTGGTGAAGCCATTTGTGCTTGCACTTTTCTTTGTGTGTAGTGCTTTATTACTCATCTAATCTCTTTATTTGTTATAAGTCTACTCAGATTGCCTATTTCTTATTGTGAGTCAGTTTTGAGAGTTTGTGTTTCTAGGATGTGGTGAAGCCATTTGTGCTTGCACTTTTCTTTGTGTGTAGTGCTTTATTACTCATCTAATCTCTTTACTTGTTGTAAGTCTACTCAGATTGCCTATTTCTTATTGTGAGTCAGTTTTGAGAGTTTGTGTTTCTAGGAATTTGTCCATTTCATCTAGTTTATTTAATATGCTGGCATACAATTGTTTGTAGTATTCTTTTATAATCCTTTTTATTTCTGTAAGATCAGTACAATAAAACCTTTTGGTTTTATTGATTTTCTCCATTGATTTCTATTCTGTTTAATTAATTTCCACTTTAATCTACTATTAACTTCCTTTTGCTTGCCTTAGGAAGCAAGTATTTTGCTCTTCCTTTTCCAGTATCTTAGAGTAGAAGATTAGGTTATTGATTTGAGATCTTTCTTCTTTCTTAACATAGCACTTGTAACTATAAATTTCTCTCTGAACACTGCTTTTTCTACATCTCCAAAGTTTTGGTATGTGTCTTCACTTTTAATCATCACAAAGTATTTTGCAATTTTCTTCTTGATTTTTTCTTTGACTCATTGATTATTTAGGAGTGTGTTGTTTAATTTCTACGTATTTGTGAAATTTTCAATTTTTCTTCTGTTATTGATTTCTAGTTTTCTTCCATGTGATTGGAAAACATATTTTATATTATTTCTATTCTTTTAATCTTTTGATTATTTCTACTCTTCATTAACTTTATTGAGGTTTATTTTATGTTCTGTCATTTATACTGGAGAATATTCCATGTGTCCTTGATGAGAATGTATATTCTGCTCTTACTCTGAGGAGTGTTCTATAAATATCTGTTAGGTCTAGTTGGCTTATAGTGCTGTTCACATCTTCTCTTTCCTGGTAGGTATTCTGGCTAGTCGTTCCACCCTATCAATTACTGAAAGTGGGGTATGGAAGTAGCCAGCTATTATTGCTAACTTATGTATTACTCACTTTATTTCTCTATTTGCTTTATGTGTTTTCATGTCCTGTTATTAGGTGCATATATTTATAATTTTTATATCTTCCTCATGGGTTGACACTTTTATCATTATAAAATGTTCCCCTTTATCTCTAGTAACATTTTAAATTTTTTTCTGACATTAGCCAGAAAATTAGCTTTCTAGTGGTTGCTGTTTGCTTAATATATCTTTTTCTATCCCTTTACTTTAAATCTATTTGTACTTTGAATCTAAAGTATGTCTCCTATAGACAGCATATAATTGGATTTTTTAAAAATCCAGTCTGCGTTTTGATTGAATTTTTTAATATGGTCACATTTAATGTTATTATTGATATAGTAAATTTATGTCGCCCATTTTACTTTATGTTTCCTTTGTATTTCATGTTTTTCTTGTTCTTCTATTTGTTTGCTTTATTTTGCAGTAAATGGATATTATCTGATGTAGCAATTTGATTTCTTTAATGATTTTTTACTATATGTATGTATATTTTAGTAACTTCCTTAGTGGTTGCTCTAGGGATCAATATATGTATTATAACTTATCAGAATCAGCTTCAAAATTATTAACTTAATTCTTGTGAGATTTAGAAACATTAGTCTTAGCTCTATTTCTTGTTTTGTGTTATTATTGTTATACATATTAAATTCATAAACATTACAAACCCAACAATACATTGCTATAATTATCGTTTTGTGTTATTGTTATACATATTAAATTCATAAACATTACAAACCCAACAATACATTGCTATAATTATTACTTCATATAATTTTATGTCTTTTAAACTAGCTGAGAAGAAAAGAGAGCAAGTATATATTTACAGCTTTTGTTATATTAACTTTCTTATTTTTCATTTCTGTTTCTCTTTATTTGTTCTTATGAATACAATATACCATCTGGAATAACTTCCTTAGCACAATACAATTTTGCTCCCACCCACCTTCTCTGTGCTGTTATCATCAAGTATATTACATTTCTATATGTTATAGGCCCAAGAATACATTATGTACATATTATTTTATTCCATTGCTTTTAATATAGGTTAAGAGAAGACCACCTTTTATAATTACATAATTATATTTACCAGTGCTTTTGTTTTTTTGTGTGAAATTGAATTATAGTCTGGGTCACTTACTTTCAACCTGAAGAACTTCTTTTAGAATTTCTTGTGAGGAGGGTCTGCTAGTAACAAATTCTCTGTTTTTGCTGAATATAGGATTCTTGGTTAATGGTTTTTTTGAGCACTTTGAATAGATTATCCCACTGCCTTTTGGCTTCCATTGTTCCTACTGAGAAGTCAACTTTTAATCTTATTGGGGTTCCCTTATAAGTGATCAGTCATTTTTCTCTTGCTGCTGTTTAGATTTTCTCCTTGTCTTTGGCTTTTAGCATTTTTAATATGTTTCTGTTTGTAGATATCTCTATATTTATCCTACTTGGAGTTTGTTGTGCTTCCTGTATATGCAGATTGTTTTTCAATAAATTTGAGAAGTTAGCTATTATTTATTTAAATATTTTTATACTTCTTTCTCTCTCTTCTCTTTTTGGTAAACCCGTTGTACATATGTTGGTACACTTAATAGTATCCCACATTTCTCTGAAGCTCATTCTTTGTTCTGCCAGTTCAAATCTACCATTGGGCCTCCCTAGTAATTTTTTTTTTTTTTTTTTTGATGGCTGGCTCGTATGGGGATCTGAGCCCTTGACCTTGGTGTTATAAGGCTGTGCTCTAACCAACTGAGATAACTGGCCAGCCCTCTAGTGATTTTTTAACTTCAGTTTTTGTACTTTTCAACTCCAGAATTTCCATTTGAATTTTTTTATAATTCCTTTTTATTAATATTCTCTATTTGCTACAACATTTTTATTGTACCTTTCTTCTGTAATGATGTTTCTCTTTAGTTTTTTGAACATACTTCTAATGGCTATTTTAAAGACCATTAAATCCAAAATTTGATTTCTCTCACAAGCTGTTTTTGTTGCCTTGTTTCCAGTTTATAGGTCGTATTTTCCTGTTTCCTTGTGTGACTCATTTTTGTTTGGAAACTGGGCATTTTAGATAAGATATGTAGCAACTTTAGGTTTTGGTCCCCCCACTCTGGAGTTTATTATTATTTAATAGTTTGTTTTGTAACTAGCTGAATTATTTTAATAGAGTCTATTTCCCTCCTGCACTGTTAAGCTTCCAATATTGCTCTTCAGGAAACACATTCTTGGATTATATCCACAGTCACCCTGGGGTAACAATGATTTTGGCAGGGCTTTCTTTGGCTATCTCTTTCCTGTGACCATACCTAGGTGTTATAATTGCTGGGTAGTTTCTTTATTGTTTTCACAATAAAACCATTTGAGAGCACCCTTAGGCTTAAACATCTTTACACGGTGTTGCAAATGAACTCAATTCCACTAGGAAAAGATTAAGAACTTTATGGTTTATGTCCTACTTCTCCCTCCGGGGAAAAAATCCCTGAGCTACTATGGAGCTAGGAGTGGTGACAATGGCATGCTTCTCTCTGAGTGACACTCCCAGTTTAGTTGAGTGCTCAGTGGGGGAGGGAGGCAGAAGATTTGGCTCTTCTTGGCTTGCCTATTCCATCATGGAATCACTGCCTTATAAACTGGGACAAAAGTGATTGGGGCTCCAGTATTCTTATCTTCACACTCAAACTAGGAGCTCATTCCCACAGGTCAGAGCTGTGCAGAAGTGAGGCCCCTTCCCCCTGCAGTTGCCCATAACTCAGCCTCAACAATAGATGGATGGTGGCAGAATGAGAAGTACTGAAATCCTGTCCCTCCTGGGATAATAGCCCTTCAACTGGGAGCAGGGGGAGATGGAGCCCTGTGTTCTTGGCTGCACCAGTCTGAAGCAAAGTTTCCATCTTGCTGAGTAGGGAGGGAGGAAGGAGGAAGCAGGTGTCAGTTCAAATATCACAGATTCTCACTGTTATCAACTTTTAGTAATTTTTTTTGAAAAAATGTTTTTTAATTTGCTGTATGTTCTTAGACCATTTCTAGAGATTTTAAATGGTTGTTTTCAATAGTTTTTGTTTTGCTGGGAAGCAAATCGACAGTTTCTCACATTGTTATTTTCTCTTTCTGGAATACATGTTCTCTTTAATAAGATTTAGGTTAGAACTTCTGCTACGCTTTGTATTTTGGACTCCTTACCATATTTTCCCTCTCTTTATTTCTGTTTCATTCCACGTTATTTCTTTAGTTCATTATCGAGTTCACAAATTTTTCTTCAACACTGTCTAATAATGTTCAGATTAACTTTCTTTTGAGTTTCTCATTTTATTGATANCTTTTAGTAATTTTTTTTGAAAAAATGTTTTTTAATTTGCTGTATGTTCTTAGACCATTTCTAGAGATTTTAAATGGTTGTTTTCAATAGTTTTTGTTTTGCTGGGAAGCAAATCGACAGTTTCTCACATTGTTATTTTCTCTTTCTGGAATACATGTTCTCTTTAATAAGATTTAGGTTAGAACTTCTGCTATGCTTTGTATTTTGGACTCCTTACCATATTTTCCATCTCTTTATTTCTGTTTCATTCCACGTTATTTCTTTAGTTCATTATCGAGTTCACAAATTTTCTCTTCAACACTGTCTAATAATGTTCAGATTAACTTTCTTTTGAGTTTCTCATTTTATTGATATTATAAATTTCTTTTAGTACTACTTATTTCTTTTTAAAATCTGTCTAGTATTTAAGATTGTCTTCTTATGCTTTCTCTTCCTATGACTTTGTTCTTTATCATTTATCACATATGTATTTTATAGTATATACCTGCTATTCTTAAATTCTAAGGAATTTAAATTTCTTCTTTACTAAGCCTTTCATCATGAATGTCTGTAAAATTTTATAAAATGTGATTTCTGACTATATGAAGATGTTTTCAATATTAATTAAAATATGGAGACTGCCACCTTATTTTTCATGTGTTTTAATGAAGATCATTTCACATTAGAATACCATTTTTTTGGCAACTCATATTAAATTAATGGATAGAAACACTGAAAGTTAATGGCAGCTAACATCAAAGAGAGATATTATGTGCCTCCTGATAGAACATATCACCCCCTCTGAAGTAGCCTAAAAAAATAAATGAATTTTTCTAGATTCAATTTATCAACTTACAGGAAATACAGAGAAATATTTTAAACTACATTTTGGGATGCAGTTAGAAGAATCTGGACTACATGAAATTCTCCAGGAAAAACCATTGGGTTTCTCCAACAAATGAACTTCAAGAAGAGGTGTGGGAGGAAGATTAAAAGAAACATAAAATACATATTAACAAATTGCAATGTGTAGACTCTAACTGAACCCTGATTCAAATAAACAATGTATTAAAAATGGCAATTATGAGACATTTGAACTTTTAAATATCACTAAATATATGCTGACATTAAGGAATTTTTATTCTTTTTTTGTGTGCTAGTGGCATTATGGCTATGTTAAAAATATCCTTTAGGGTGAGTGTAGATGGGGAAGAAGACACAACAATCACAACAATTCCTTGAACTTGTTAAGACAAGTGAACCAATATGATGTAGTGGGGGGAGGGAAGAGGGAGGGGGGGAAAGAGGAATGGGTAAAGGGACATGAAAATCTACTACAATGTATATTGAGAAGTTAAAATTAAAAAAAAAATCCTTTAGAGGTAGCATTGAAATATTCTTGAATGAAATTATATACAAGAAATGCTTCAAAATAATGTGGGAGGAAGATAATAGGTAGGATTATAAAAGAAATAGATTGTCTGAGATGATAATTCTTGAAGCTGGGAGATGGATAGAGGTTCATTATACTGTTCTTTGTATTTTTGTATATATTTGAAGTTGACTGTCCTATTACTGCTTTAATCTTGTAATCTTGATTCTTACAGGGAGGAAATTTGTAAACTAGAGTGCAGTCAAAAAGAGCAAATGACGAACACATCACATTCCAATGTGTAGACTTTTAAGACTGAATCATCTCTCAAATTGAGGACATACTTTGAAAACACTAACAATTTCCTGTTAATCTTCCCTAAATGAGATCATCAAATGTTTTTATTTTTTATTCTGAAAAAATGTGCTCTATAACAAAATACTTACAAAATCAGGCACATGTCCCTTCTTAAGATATATGCTGAATTCTGAAACATGTACTCATTTTGATGTTTGTACTTCAAAAAAAATCATTTCCTCAGGATCCTGTTAGTATGCCTGATATTCAATTTCCATGACTGTTCAGTTTTAATCTGCTGATTGAGGTAAAATGAACAACTTTTTATTGGCTGCTTAGTCCATTTGGGCTGCTGTAGCAAAATATCTTAAACTGGGTAACTTATTAATGATATAAATTAATTGCTAGGCTGGCTAGTTAGCTCAGTTGGTTAGAGTACAGTATCATAACACCAAGGTCAAGGGTTTGGATCCCCAAACCAGCCGGTCATCAAACGAAAAAGAAAGAAATTTATTGCTCATAGATCTGGAGGCTGGAAAGTCCAAAATGAAGGCACCAGTAGATTCAGTGTCTGGTGAGGGCACAATCTTTGCTTCATAGATGGCACATTTGGGGCTGGCCAGTTAGCTCAGCTGTTAAAAGCATGGTGTTGTAACACCAAGGTCAATAATTCAGATCCCAATACCAGCCACCTGCCAAAACAAACTGAGCCAACCAAACAAACATAGATGCCACCTTCTATCTTTGTTCTCATATAGAAGGGGCAAACAGCTGCAAAATAAAAGTCTCCCTCAGGTCTTTTGTTTTGGCAGCTGACTAGTACAGGGATCAAACGCTGGACCTTGGTGTTATCAGCATCTCACTCTAATCAACTGACCTAACTGGCCAGGCCTCCCTGAGGCCTCTTTTATAAGGACACTACTCCTATTTATGAGAAAGACACCTTCATGAACTAATCACTTCCCAAAGGACCCACCTCTTGATACTATTCTATCTGAATTAGGTTTCAATATATGAATGGGGGTGGGCAGACATTCATACCACAGCAGTTGCTCATTAAGTGCGAGACATGTGTCTGGCCCTTGGAAATGACCTCTAAATCAGCCTGCAATTTATAGCCTACAGTCTTGAGAAGACAAATGACATAAAAGGAACAACTGAAAGGTGTAAAATAGCTGTCTAGACAATGGAATAAATTTTATGGTCTTTTGTTTGCTAACTCAAAACTCAATACCCAGAATTCCTAATTCCCTCCATCCTAGGTACTTTTTAAACCCTGTTAAACCTGGATTAAGCCCGACCTCTGCTAAAGTAAACAAGGGGGCATGAACTGGGAAAACAGGGAATGGGAAGAGGCCTCTAGTAATATTACGGTTCCAACATAATATCTGTAAACATATTCATTTCCTCCTTGGAAAACATAGACATTTGGTTTCTGCCATGTTGGGACACTATAATTCTTATCATGAATTGAACTATTACAGACTCCAGGACCACACCCACTCATGAGGGAGGTCCCACATTACCTTTGAGGTTTTTTATCATTAGGACTATGGTCATAAAGCATGTGAGGCTGACAAGCTCTGATTTTTCTACAATAATTGTTCCCACTCATCTCTCTTCTCTCCTCCAATCTGGTAGAATATGAGAGAAAAGGTTGTTAATGCTTGCTCTGAACTATACAGAACAGATCTGATACCAGGCCTTCTCAATTCCTGGCTAAGGCTCCCCAAATTTGATACTGGCTGTAAAGGTCCAGCTGCCTGCCTCCAATCAAAAATAACCCAAAAGTCAAATGTTGGTGAAAATGGAAGTCAGCTTTTATTCAGGAATGCCGGTGACCTGAGGAGAGATGTTAGGCTAACCCATCTCTCCAGTAAACCTGAAGGAGAACGGTCAGGCTAAAACCATCTCAAGACTCAGGTTTACTGAGGGGTTTTTAAGAGAGGGATGAGGGAATGCAATGTGGGAAATAAAAAGCAGGAGGGAGGGGCACGTGAGCAGCAAGAGCTTCATGCAAGGCCACAAGTGCAAAGTCTCTCCAAGGTTTTTTTTTTTTTTTTTTTTTTAGATTCAGGGTTTTTAAAGAGGGAGCTGAGGGAATGAAATGTGGGAAAACGAACAGCAGAAGGAGGGGCACATGAGCTGTAAGGGCTGCATGAATAGTCTCAGTGGCAAAGTCTTGCCAAGTCTCCGTCTGGTTTCTGCTCCTGTCCTGAGTCTGAGTAGTATGTGCAAATCTGTAGCTTCAGGCTGGCTGGAAAACAACTTTACATTCATATAAATAATGCCATCTTGCACCATAACTGACGTTCAAAATATCAAATAACCTTGGGAAAAGAGAGAACTCAGAGAAATGCATGCCAAAAAAAAAAAAAAACAACTGTCTTTTAAAAATTTGCCTACAACCCATGTCATTTTGGGTCCCAACATGGCTTCAGTCCTGCTTACTCCAACCAATCTTTGTAGCAGTTTTATTATTCAGCTTACTTTTTTCCTTTTCAGCTTAACTATTAAAAGATAACCCCATGCAAAAGGGAAAAAATAACCTTTGTTCTTAAATAATTATTTAGGATCTAGCTAACTGTCTTTTAAAAATTTGCCTACAACCCATGTCATTTTGGGTCCCAACATGGCTTCAGTCCTGCTTACTCCAACCAATCTTTGTAGCAGTTTTATTATTCAGCTTACTTTTTTCCTTTTCAACTTAACTATTAAAAGATACCCCCATGCAAAAGGGAAAAAATAACCTTTGTTTTTAAATAATTATTTAGGATCTAGCTCATCAATGAGAGATGAAATGAGTAAGGTTTGGATATAACACTTTAATGAGTGATAGTGTATATATGCAGACAAAAAGAAATGCTCTCTGCACCAACAGAATAGACAGTGAAGAATGTAATTTGAAATATAAATAACATTTTGATGAATGATCAACTACATAGACATGTAGGCAGATGGAATCATTCAGTATTTAAAAATACTAGCTTTAAAATATAATCAGAAGATTGAGAGCAGATAGGTTTTAACATTATAGTTAAAACAGGAAAAACTGTTTCATTGGATTATCCCGGGAAAAGCAATCACCAGACACAAGACTCAAATCAGGCAACATATTTACAAATTCATCAGATTTTTATTGACCACTTAATATGTAAGTCATTTTCTTTTTCAGAATTTCTGCCCTTCCAGTTTTCATTGTTTAGTTGGGAAGGGAGAATTTGTACATGGTAAAATCATATGATATGGAGAAGGGGACTGGACCCCACCTCCCAGAACCAGACACACCGTGCCAGTGCCTTGGGACCCACTTGGCAACCCAGGGCATGGAACTGGGGATCAGACAATCTCCACAACCAGGCACACTGCCAGCACTACAGAGCAGGCCAAAAACATCTCCTCCATGTGGGTGGCCCACCACAGCCACCATGATAACCATGGCTGCCGCAAAGGTGGCTAGATGCCACAACCACCACACAGATGGTCCACCAGCCACTGGAGTGAGTTGACACAAGGAGAGTCACCAGCAGAGATAAAGAAAGGAGGAAGATGTCTGTCTCCACAGAGCCCCTTTCATACTGATGGAAGAGACATCTGCTTTATAATAGTATTGGGGGACCTGATCACGCCTCTCAGCATTGGACAGATCATTTGGGCAGCAAATCAACAGAGTAACCATTATTCTTTTAGAGAGAGAGAAGAAATCTAGGGTGATTAGAGGGGGGAGGGGGAAAGAAAGGGGGATGAGGAGGGATTATACAAGGGGCATAAAGAATAATTACAATATGTAACAATATTATATGCTAGTAATATTGATTTGATCAACATATCTCAATGTTGAAACCCCAAAATATGTATAATCAATTTTGATTCAATAAAAATTAAAATTAAAATACAAAAACAAAAAAAGAAACAATGACCTGTGAGTAATATGAACTCCAGGTGGTTTGGGAGTACAAAGGAGGGAATATTTACTGTGGTTTGTTCTGACAATGTTCCTATGAAGAAGTGATTTGTGCTGGAAATGGAAGGATGGCTAAAACTTCAATAGACAGAAATTTCATAAATTTACATAATATATACAGTACCTCTTATGTGGCAGTCACTATGCTGAGTCTGGAGATAAAAAGTAAACAGGATACATACATTCCCTGCACCAACAGACAATGAATCAGGCACTTATAGTACAGTGTGACAAGTAATAGAATAGAACTGGGTGTTTGGGGAAGCCAAAGGGCCAATTCAAGACAGTGAGTGAGCCAGATAAAGTGGGGTGAGGGTAGAGCAAAGAGGAGGCTTCCAGATGGAAGGATAATAGTTACAAAAGACCAAGGGCAAGGGAGAGCCTGGCCTGCTTGAAGCTGGAGTATTGGAGTTGTGCTGTCTAATATAGTACTCACTAGCCACATGTGGCTGTGGAACACTTGAAGTGTAGCTAGTGTACCTGAGAAAATGAATTTATAATTTTATTTAATTTTTATTAACAAATTTAAAAATTGACATCCCCTCTAATATACTTGGAACAACTTAAGATATGCAAAGTAAATTTTGTAAAATTTAATTATCAATATAATTTTTCTCACATACATACATGATCTCACTCTACAAAATAATAATAATATTAAAGTCATATTAGAATAATGATTAACAGAGGCCAGAAAGGGAGGGGGTGGAGGTGAAGTGGTGGACTAATGGGTACAAAACTATGCTATTTACCCTAAGTAAATCATTGTGCAGTATATGCATGTATTGAAACAACACACTGTACCTCACAAATAAATGTTAAAAAAATAAATTCTCATGAAAATTTAGCATCTGATTTGACATGTGCTGTAAGTATGAAATAAACATCTGATTCCAAAGATTCAGTATTTGAAAAAGAAAGTAAAATTTCATAATTTTTTATACTGATTACGTTTCCATAATATTTTGGCTATATTAGGTTAAGTAAAACATATTACCATTAATTTCACCTGTTTTTTACTTTGTAAAAGTGGTTCCTGGAAAACTTAAAATTACATATTGGCTCACATTATATGCTGGTCTAGAAGGCAATGAAGTGTGGGAGGGGAGAAAGGAAGCTGGCGTAAACCAGAACATGCCAGAACATCAGGGTTTTGCCAGCTTTAGGAAGTTGTCCATTCAAAATAGTATTGGCTGGAAGCCTAAGTGCCAGGCACTATTCTGGTCCTCTGGGATATCAGTAAATTGCAAGATTCCCACTATCGCAGTTTACCTTTTAGTGGGAGTGTCTGTGTTTGTGTGTATGTGGGGGTGTGGGGTGCTATGGTTTGGATGTCCCCTCCAAAACTCATGTTGAAGTTTAATTGCCATTGTAACAGTGTTAAGAGGTGGGAACTTTAAGAGGTGATTAGACAGATTAATGTCATTATCTCGGGAGTGGACTCCTGATAAAAAGGATGAGCTCGGTCGGATGTCTTCTCTGCCCCAGTCGCTCACCATGTGATGCCTTCCACCATGGGACGAGCCTTTCCAGATGCCGCTGTCATGCTCTTTGACTTTCCAGCATCCAGAATTGTGAAACTTCTGTTTTCATAAATAATCCAGTTTGTGGTATTCTGTTACAGGAGCAGCAAATTGAGTAAGACAGGGGTCAACAAAAAAATCATCCCTTGGTGTCCCTGGTGGATTGGTTCCAGGACTTCCTGCATATATAAAAATCCACAGATGCCCAAGTCCCTGATATAAATGGTGTAGTGTTTTCATATAACCTATGCACATCCTGCCGCATACTTTAAATCATCTCTAGATTACTTATTATATCTAATACAATGTAAATACCATATACATAGTTGTACTGTATTGTTTAGTGAATAACAAGAAAAAAAAAGTCTGTACATGTTTAGTACGACTTTTCCTGAATACTTTCCATCTGTGGTTGGTTGAATCCAGATGCAGAACCCAGGGATTTGAAGGACATACTGTACACACAAATAAATGCTAGAGTATGTTGGGAGGAGTTAAGAGCTATGGGGAAAAAAGTTGAGCCAGGTGAGTATTCAGGAGTGCTGGGTTGTGGAGTGAGGGGCACTGCCCTCTGTTAAAATAGCTTGGTTGGGGTTGATCTACCCACTAAAGTTATTTTTGAGGAAAGACTTGAAGGAGGTGATGTAGCGAGCCACGTGATTATCTGGGGGAAGAGTTTTCTGGGTAGAAGGAACACAAACCAAATAGCCTAGTGTTAAAGGCAGGAGAGGGCTTGGTGTGTTCTAGAAAAAGCAAGGTCAGTGGGGCTGCAGCAGAGTGAGTTAGAGCAATAGTGACAGCGGAAGTCAGAGAGAGAAGCAGGTAAGTGCAGAACACGTGGGGACTCACAGGCTGTCGTGAGGATTTGGCCTGTTATGAGTGAAACAGTTTTGAGTAGAAAAATGACATATTTGAAAAGAATCCTTCTGGCTTCTGTGTTGTTATAGGGGGCAAAAATAAGAGCTGAAACCTGTGAGGAGGTGACTGCAGATCCTGGTGAGAGGAAAGTGGCTCAGACAGGGCAAGACAGGAGTTGTACTGAGGAACAATCAGTTCCTTGATGTATTTTTTGTTGTTGTTGTTTTAAACAGCTTTATTGCATTAATATTTGAGTGGACATCTCTTTATATCCTCATAATCCTCAAGATAAAACATTAAAACTCAGAGCTTCTGTTGCAAAAATAATTCTTATGCTTTATTGCATTAATATTTGAGTGGACATCTCTTTATATCCTCATAATCCTCAAGATAAAAAATTAAAACTCAGAGCTTCTGTTGCAAAAATAATTCTTAGTGTAGTTAGAATTTTTCTGGTTTGAATGTGGGTTTTGAAGGGAAGAGTCGAGGATGACTCCAAGCATCTGATCTGAGGAACTGGAAGGATGGGACGGCCAACAACTGGGCTGGGAGAACAGGTGCAGGGGGAGAGGAGGAGTGAATACCAGGGACCGAGCCCCCACGCAGGCAACATTAAAACTTCAGGGAGAAGATTTCCAACCAGCAAAGGGGAGTGAGAAGCAGTAGTCAAGACTGGAGGAAATTCCAGAGTGTGATGTCCTTGGAAGCCATGTGAAGGTTGCTCGAGGAGGGAGGGATCCAGCATATCAAATGCTGCTGATAGGAAAAGAAGGATGAAGTCTAACTACTGACCATTAGATTTAGTAAAGTGACCTGGAGAATCATTTTGGTCGTGATGGAAATGGGGCATTGGCAAAGTCTGAACTGGAGTGGGCTGAATAGAGAATGGAGAAGGGGAATTGGAGGCAGTTAGAATAGATAACTCTTCAAAAGTCTATTCCCATGAAAGGCAAAGAAATGAACACACAGAATTTGGGTTGAGAATTTTAATGGGAAAAATAAAACATATCTGTGTGTTGAGTGAAATGATCCAAGAACAAGGGAAAAATTATGGAAGGGGCAATTGCTAGAATGACGTCCTTAACTAGGTGAGAGGTGTGGCATCTGGCACAGAAGAGGGATAATAGGGAGAAACATCTATGACAGCAGTTCTCAAAGTGGGGTTTCTGGACAGCATCACCTGGAACTTGTTAGAAATGCAAATTATCAGGCCCTACCCCAGGCCTCCTGAATCAGAAACCATGCTGTGGGGCCTCCAGGTCATGCTGATGCTGCTTGAGCTTAATGGTAACAGGAGGGAAAACAGTTTGAGGAGGGCATTGGGGAGAGTGTCCTTGGAAGTTCTCTGCTGATGCTTTGGATTTGTCAGTGAAGAAGGAACTAGGTCAACTGCTGAAAGTGAAGATGGGGAAGATGTCTGGGAGGACTGATGGAGGGTTTTAAGTAGGAAACAGATATCAGATTTTCATTTACATGAGTAGTTGTTGAACTTGTGCTAAGTATAAGGAACAGAAGAATACTAACACTGATTAAAAAAAAAAGACATGGTCCCTGCCTTTATGGAGACTTATAGAATAGTGAGGGAGATAAATGTCTGTAACTTAATGACAGTGCTTTACATATTCAAAGTTCTCATGCAAGGCTTTCTCCTAAATCATTAGGTAAACTCAATTCCTTTAAACATTATCTATGTGGTATGGTTTTTTCCCAGCCTTCTCTTCCATTGGTACCTTTTAGATGAAGGTGTTGTGCCCAGAACTGGATACAGTGTCCCAGGCATAACTTATCAGAATTTAATGCCACGAATCAGATATTTTATCTCATTTTACATGAACTGCTACAAAATCAGATCGCCTCTAGTCCCTGTTCCTATTAATTTACACTTAAAAACTTTTTAATTTAAAATGTATAAATTAATAGATGCCTATGGGAAGAAGTTTGAACAATATGTAATGGTATGAAGCAGACATAGACAGTAGGTCTCTTGATTCATTCTCAGAGGTTATCACTAAGTTTTTTCTAGAAACTTTTTATGAACATAAAGCATAAATGTTATCTATACACCCACCCAAACTGCATATTTATTTTAGTTTAAATATTTTTCTGATTTCCACTTTTATCACACATTGTTCCATATTGGAGCATAAAGTTATAACTCTGTTCTACTTGACAAGTGCACATTATTTATTTGAATTGATGTATTTTAGTTTATTTGAACCACCCCATGCCACTGAGAATTTTAGCCATTCCCAAGCTTTTGCCTATTACAGACAATTCCAGGATGCACTTACATTAATTTACAAAATATTTTCAGGTATCAAATGTAACACTGCTTTTCCAGCCTTTTTCAGTTTTTTGGTTAATACTCTGCATATGAACTATTTAGGCTGTCATTCTCAAGATCATGAAAATCAGTGCCAAACACAACAGCAGCTTATGATGCCAATAAAGATTTGTCTTTTAAGTAGATGCAAATCCATTAATCAATAAGGGGCTAAGTCACTAAGCTACAACTTTCCCATTATGCAACCATCCACTGGGAAACTTCAAAAGGCTCCAAACCGACCACGGTGTTCACTTAATTTAGTAGCTAAAACAAGAAAAACAAACAAAAAAGACAATTGGATCAGGAAAGATACCTTTGCAATTTTGGAGCAAACTGTATGTTCTGAAAGCAGAAAGAAAAATGTCCATATGTTTTTTTCCCCTGACATT
Source organism: Galeopterus variegatus (assembly GCF_000696425.1). Lineage (NCBI taxonomy): Eukaryota > Metazoa > Chordata > Mammalia > Dermoptera > Cynocephalidae > Galeopterus > Galeopterus variegatus. Next base: position 65,236 of record NW_007733400.1, on the reverse strand, counting down.
CTCAGACATGTACTAAGAATGAGGAAAAGTAAGATGTTGTCTGTATTACAGTGTGGTGATAACAATCACGCGTTACAGAGTGTGATTCAACTCTGAGTTCAAATTCACTAGGTTCTCCACGGACCTCTAAGGGATAACCAGAGTTGAAACCACTGCATTAAGGAATCCAAACGTCACAATTACATGTGATCCAAATGGCTCAATATTAACACTGGTGAGTAACTGGTTTATTTTATTGTTTACAGTTTGTAGCTTTTTATCTTGAAAGTCAATCTCACAGACACAAACACATTGACATTACAGACACTTTAAACAAAAGATCCTGTATCCTGATCCTAAAAGTATCCTGTAACAGACTATAGTAATAATTCTGAGAGAAAAAAAAATCTCCTTTTGATAGAAAACTTAAGAAAAAAAGTATTACTATAAAGATAACAATAAAAAGCAGAGTAAAAAGCAAGCTTCCACTTCATTTTATTAAAAAACAAAAATCATGAACTTGTGTAAAATAATTCATCAACTTGTAAGGAGTAGGAAAAAAGTCAAATATTAATTTAAAAAATCAGACACTATAATGTGTGTTTTTAGTCTTTTAAATAGTTTAACTTTTACACTACCTCAGTATTAAACACCCAGATTTTCTCAGGAAGCTGTTGCAAATCCCAGCATCATTCTAACTGTATAGTAATGAAGGATTCTTTTTTTTTTTTTTTTTAAAAAAAACAGAATAAGGATGAAACCCTCTTAAACAACACTTCTCTGCATATTACCATCTTAAATTTTGCTTCATTACCAGAAAAAATGTTTAAGAACTGGATCTTCCTAAATCCATTTTTATTTCTACAATAATTTGACTACTGGATTATATTCATTGTAGAAAAATGTAAAGACATAGAAAGATTCAAAGAAAATAAAAAGTACCCATTATCCTCCCCCAAGTACAATAACAAAAGATTATATATATTTATTTCTAGTCTTTTTGTACATTTACATGGCATTTTAAAACAAAAGTAGTGCTGTAAAACGCCTACACTACAAATGTAAAAATCCTTTTTTTCATTTCATAGTACAGAGCCATCATTTCTATAGGACATTAAACGTTATGTGAAAACATGATCTTCAGTTGGCTGATTCACAATCTAATTATAACTAAACCATAATTTACCCCCAATTGTTGGATGTTCAGATTTTGAATAGTATCTGCTATTATGACTAACACTATTAAACACCCTTCTTTATACATAATTCTTCATTTGTATCACTGATAATTTTTTACAGAGAAATTCCTAGGAGGACCCAGTGCAAAGTACATAAGTATCTTTAAGCCTTTTGATTCATTTTCCCAAACTGCCCTTTAGAAAGATTGTACCAATTTACGGTCACATCAATAAATAGCCAGAGTCCCATTTCTTCCTCATATTCCTTGGCAGCAAAGGAAACTGGATATTACCCATCCTTTATTGTTGCACATTTAAAAGAGGGAGGAGAGAATAATATCTTCTTGGCCTTTTTTCCTAAAATGTAAGGTTTTTCTACATGTTTACTGGTCACTTGCTTTTCTTTTGTGTTTTGAAGCAGTCCAAGTATTTTAGGAAGAGTTTCTAATACGCACAATGTGTCTTCTTTCTTACCCCATGTTCTTCTTTTGCAGGCAAGAGCATGAAAACCGCAGGTCTCTCTCATGCTTTTATGCAAGTTAAACAGAAATTCTCAAGATGACTGAAATTTGAAAGTCTTCTCTTCTTCTGGGAAGACATGCTATTTTAATGTCTTGGTACTAAAATGGAAAACTGGGCCATATTCTGAAAAGAAGAAAGTAGACACAGATGACAAGCTCTGCAGGCAGAGGTTTTCACATGCGGTGTGCATGCTAATTACCAGATCTGATTTTATAGATTAAAGTGAGGACTTACGAGATATACACTTTAAATACACTCTCCAGATAATTCTCAAGTTCACCAAAGTTTAAACATCACTAAGCAGCTGTGGGACTTCAGGTATGATTCTGAACTCTTGGTTCCTTACTTTTTTCTGTAAATTGAGTTTAATAACGCTTATCTCAGGGGACTGTTCTGATAATCACTTATTTCCATCCACTATTACATCCATCAGGACACATTTTATATACCAACCCACAGCCTCCATTATTGTTTATGCAAACTCCATCCCTTATCTTCATCCCACTGTAAAAAATCATTTATTTTAATGTGTCCATGTTTCCAAACAGAATAGGATCTTCATCATCATGACAACTCATTATGTACCTTTGTAAACCAGAGCTTGAAATATGGTAGGCACTCACTAAGTGTTTCTGAAATGAATTAGTGATTAAATGAATGACATACATTCCACTGCTTCGAGGACTAAAAATACTACCCCAGAATAAAGGATTGATTAGTATGGTGTTCCTTAATGCTACAGAATGGAGGCCACAATCGTCAATTTTGTTTAGAGCAGAAATTCATTTTCTCTCTTTGGGTCATATATCCCCCTTTGAATATCTGATGAAAACTACGCATACTAATCCTCTTTAAAAATGCATACATACAAAAACACAAAATTTTACACACAATTTCAGAAGTTCCAAGAAAGGAAAGAACACAGATTTCTACTATACAAGCATTTTTACTTAAAAATGAAGCTGAAATACCTCTATCATATCACGCAGGTAACATTAGCTCGGCAGCACATATGATCCACATTTCCAGCAAACCAACATGTGTTTGTTACACAAGCTAGAGTGGTGCTGCTCTGTTGCATTATACTCTGCTGAACGTAACTGTTTTGAAAATGAAACCAAAAAAAGCCACCTGTTTCTAGCTTAAACTGACATTCCCTAATTCTCAGAATTTATTTTTTGTTTCCCTTTTCTTCAGTTATAATAATAATAAGGGCTTCTTGTATCTCAATTATGATAAAGAACTTCATGGGGAAAAGGGCTATCATTTATTCATTAAATAACACTTATCTCCGAGGTATACCGTGTTGAAACAAATAGATGTTTCTTAGCAGGATTACAAATTCCAACATTCCTGACTTTGCCAGTCCTAGAGGCTGAAAGAAACCCTACTCACAGTGGTGTGCTGGAACCTGCCTGTTCCAGCTTGCAAGAGCTGACTGTGTACCACTTCCCCACTTAAACAGTGGCTTCAGGTTGGGAGCTTGAAATCGGCTGTGCTGGGGGGCACTTATACCACACAATCAGCAAACACTACAAATCATGGCTCTGCCAAGACCAGCGGTTGTCAATCATTTCTACCACACTGTGTCCACACTAAAATTGTGGCTCTTATTCCAGAGCGGCTTGTTAGCAATTTAGATACAGAGGGCTTTTACCAACCTCTCAAATTCTCTTTCAGCCACAGACCCAAGAATAGGTATGTTCTAGGAGACTTCAAAATGTGTTCCTCTTTTGATAGTAGGGGATTGCAATTTCTGATCAATTTGAAGCCAACTTCTTCTCTAATGTGGTTAATCAATAGTCACAAAATGTCCAAATAAAAATCATGTATCTCTGTGCTTAGCACTCAGTTTAAATTCTATTCTGGGAATTAATGCCAGAGTTGAAAAGCTAGCAATCTGCAACCAGTCCCACGTTTATCATTAATTATTGTCTTAGTTTGATGAAACATTAACCTTAAGCAAATATTCCCTGGCACCATTTTGGTATTGCTATCTCAGAATTTTGGCCTTAAAGCCTTGCCAACACTTTGCATGGATCTGCCAAAGAGAAAATAGCTTAGTCAACAATGTAAACCATAAGCAGAGGAAGCACTGTCAATCTTCTGAAGTAAGCCTTAAGGATACACTCAATAGCAGGGCAATGTGAAGAACCCAGTACACTAGATTGCCTTGCCAACACTTTGCATGGATCTGCCAAAGAGAAAATAGCTTAGTCAACAATGTAAACCCTAAGCAGAGGAAGCACTGTCAATCTTCTGAAGTAAGCCTTAAGGATACACTCAATAGCAGGGCAATGTGAAGAACCCAGTACACTAGATTATAAGACTCTCCCCACCTCAACTTCCAATGATCTTGCTTAACCAGCCAGAAAATATGACTACTCAATTTCACAAGTGGTTGGTATGATAGTAAATGTCACATAAACTTGTTGAAAACACCCAGGCTAGCATAAAATACATAAGATGGAACCAAGGGTGAAATGCAAACAAGAAAAAGGCAGCTGCAGGTCTATGGAAGTGACTGCTCGCAGATGGCTGAGGACACTTACCTTCAGGTTATGGAGGGTCTCTGACCATTCCATGGACCCTATCTGAGGTATGGTAGTGAGGAGTAAACTTTTGGCTTTATTGGCATTTTCCTTCAGGGTCTTTAAGACCCGGTCCACCGAAACCTAGAGAAACCACAACACAGGATGTTACTAGAATTTAAAATTCCACTGCTTTTCACCAAACACTTTCCTAAGTTCCAACTTTACCATGGTCTGAATTTTTGTGTCTGCCGTCCCCCACCCCCTAATTCATCTGCTGTAATTCCCAACGTAAGGGTATTTGGAGCTGGGGCATTGGAGGTGATTAGGTCATGAAGGCAGGGCCCTCATGAATGGGATTTTTAAAAGGCCCTAGAAAGATCCCTCACCCCTCCCACTGTGTGAGGTTCCAGTGAGAAGATGGCTAACTGTGAGGAAGTAAGCCCTCACCAGACACCAAATATGGCAGCGCCTTGATTTTGGACTTCTCAACCTCCAGAACTGTAAGAAATAAACTTCTGTTGTCTAGAAGCTTCCCAGTTATAGCAGCCTGAATGGACTAAGGCAAACCTGACCTGTGAAGTCAGTTTACTCCAGATTCAACCCCCTGAGCCAGAGTGCTGCATCTGTCAAGATGGTCTTAGTCTTAGAGGGGAGGTCTTGGAGAAACCCAATGACATCTCTGAAAAGCACTGACGGATTTCAATATGGTGTCCAAGAAAATATCTCAGATGTATAAGGCTAGCATTGTCTAAAAGATGTGGCTATTCTCCCTATGTCCATAGTAGAATAGATTTCAGTCTTAAAACTGTTGCAACATTGGATTACCAAACAAAAGTACATTTCTTTTTAGAAAAGTATTCCAGCTAACAAAGAAAAAAACTATGAAATAAAAGCATCACTATTTTTACAGTTCCCAATGAATAATGGATTAGTTGCTAACTTCACAAACAAACCAAACCAAACAATTCATTATGTGCTTCCTCATGCAAAAACAAAAACACTACTTATGACACCTGAATCTGATCAAATCTCTAGATCTATCTACCAATTTTTAGAAAATACAGAGGACAGAGAAACCTGTTAAACTTCTCTAAGGAGATGATTTCGGCAATTCAGACTTGGGAAACTCAACAGGACAAATAACTTAGTTTCTGTATAGAAAACGTGCAAGAAAAAAAAATCATTTATGACACTTAACTAGAAATTTTGTCTGGGTATATTAAGAAATTATTATTGGAGCATGATAATGATAATGTGGTTATTTTAGATACCTCCTGAAATGTTTATGGACGTCGTATGGATGAACTGCTTCTTAAGGAGAAGGGTAAAAAAGTGGTGAGTATAAAATTGATCACCAGAGGCAGATTACTTGTTGTACTTGAGAAGAAATCCAAGATTCAGGGATACAATGATTACAACTTGCTTTTCAATTTCCTTAAGTATAAAGTCCGCATCCCTCCCCCAAAACAGTGAGATGTGTTTAGAAAAAAATTATGAGCACCACAGCAGAGGGGAGTTCCCACAACTGTGGGAACACAAAGCAGTGACCAGCTGGGTACCCGCCACGTAAATGTAAAGGCATGTTTTCAGCGGAGTTTTTGGAGCTGAGAAAAAGAGATTTACCTTCTGCTTACTCATTTCTGTACACTTTTCCTGTGACTGATATTTCTATGTAGACTCTGACCTCTCTTTACTTTGTTCTTGCTGTTGGGCTCCACCCAAAATGCCCTTCCTACTGACCTTCTCACAGTAAAATATAACCCTCTGTTCCAGGTCCAGCTCAGATCTCAAAAGTTACCTTCTTCGCAAACTTTTCCCTGGTACTTTCCCCGACTCTATCATAGCTACCATCTGATGTCCACAGTCCTGTGAGCCGACACTATACTAGTTGTTCTACATAAACCACTTGGTTTAATTCTCCCAGTAATCCTGTAAGGTCAGAATAATAACAAAATAACCCCCACCCCTCACCCTCAGCCCCTGGCTTCACTCTACAGGTTAAATAACTTGCCCAGTGTCACAAGTAGATGGAGCAACTAGAATCTGAAGGTGGGTTTAGGCAACTCCATAACCTTCCTGCCATGCCAGGCTGCACATCTGGTTTAAAGCACAATGACACACACGGCTAGTTGAGATGATGCTATCTTCATCTGTGTCTTCCTGTGATATTTAATGTTATTTGTCTTCACGCCTTACCACTTACACAGAGCTTAGTTTCTCTGTTTTTAAATAAAGTAGCTCTGACTGACTGCTTTCTAAAACTTGTTTGGTCTACTAAAGGAAATCACTGCTAGCTTTGCAAAGGAGGAGACATGCGAGGGTACTTCAAAAAGTTTGCAGAAAAAGAGAATTAAAAGACAATATGAATCTTTCCATGAACTTTTTGAAATACCCTCATATGTTACTAGACTGACCAGAAAGCCATAGGCAAAAAGCCATCTGTTCTCAGAGAGTGGCAGGATCTGGAGTTTTCTATTAACTGGAAGCAGCTTTTCCACATCATGACGCTGAGTTGTCCCTTAGGTTACCGAAGCTACCAAACGAGATATTATGTTGTGACTTCAAATCAAGATTTGCAAATCTCTTACATAAAAGGCATCCTCCTTAGCAACTGTTTATTACACTGAGGAACCATGATAAAGAATTCATGAAAAACAAAGAACCTGTGTTCATCTATGACCCCAAATACCATGCACATGGACAGAAGGACGGCAAGAATATCTAATGCTTTTATGTGAAACTGGGTGTTGAAACAAGTTAACTATCTGTGAAGGTAATGAGGGCCTCTTTGGAGATGTCACTTCCCCTAAATGTGCTCAGAACAGTCACCTCCATATTTCTTTAATTCAAGATTCTTTGACTGTAGTTTTTCCTTTTCTCTATTTTAAAATGAGATGAATGACAGGACAAATGATGGGTGTTGAAACAAGTTAACTATCTGTGAAGGTAATGAGGGCCTCTTTGGAGATGTCACTTTCCCTAAATGTGCTCAGAACAGTCACCTCCATATTTAATTCAAGATTCTTTGACTGTAGTTTTTCCTTTTCTCTATTTTAAAATGAGATGAATGACAGGACAAATGATCTTGTTTCTTCAAGTAAAACACAAGGAATGAAAAGAGAGGAAGGGGACTATTAGATTAAAAGACTTAATAGGCATATCGTTAAAAAACAATGTTGTAGATTGCAATGAATCCTGATTTGTTCAAACTTAAAAATGGTAAGACTGGCTTTGTATGAAGTTGCCTGGAGGTGGCAGGGGGGAAAAGGACCTTGGTGGTCCCCAGGCCAGCAAGACCACTAACAGGGTTCCCGTCGACCCACACAGGAGCGAGGGGCCACAGACAACTGAAAAAAGGAGCCACTCAGAGGCTGGTGAATCTTTGCAAGGAACTGTGGCACATGGCCTGCCCTATGGGAAGTGTTTAGAGTGCAGGTGGTGGGGGAGACAGGCCCACTAGGGGAACACTGGGGCACAGCATGGACAGCTGATGTGCCCTCCAATCAGCACAGGCCCACTCAGTGGAGACTAGTCAGGAATACATAAAATGTCAGGCCCAGATCAGAGTTTCCACACAACCCAGGTGTACCAGACCTCACAAGACCCAGAAGTGCTTCCAAGGTCAACAATTAAAACCTGAGCTGTATAAAAAGGCTTCCCTAGAAAATCAGCAGCAAAGCAGCAATTTAGCTCAACCACAGATTCAAGTGCTAGGCCCCAAAGGAAGTTCTTACATTTTAGAAGTAACCAAAGGACAAAGAACTAGTTCCACTGCAGAGTTTAAGTGGTGGGGGTAGCTGATAATCCAAAACAGAACTGAAATATAAAAACCGCACAGATCAGAGACAAAATTTTGATATTAATCAGTAAAGGTCTAAGACCACCAAAGAACACCTATAAAACCTAAAAGGTCCAGAGGCCTCAGAGGCTCCAAGCTAGGGTGGGGAGAAGGCCAAGGTCCTCAGCCACGCCCCACTAACGTCTGCATCCAGCCCAGAAATGACCGAGCCCCGCAGGAAGCCCACCAGGCTCCCAAGCTGGTGTGGGTGGCACCAAGAACTCCAGCCATGCCCCTCCAAAGTCTGCATCAAGCCCAGTGACAATCTGCAGGCTGCCGCTGGAAGCACCCCAGGCTCCTGAGCCAAGGTGGAAGGGCCGAGGGCCTCAGCCACATCCAGCCTAGTGATGACCACTGAGTTGCTGCTGGAAGAGCCCACAGCTTCCAAGCCAGTGCGGTGGGGGGCCAAGGGCCTTAGCCACACCTCCCCTCTCCGACATCCACATCCAGCCCAGTGATGACCACCAAGTTGCCACCAGAAGCCCCCTGGGCTCCTCTGCCTGAATGAGGGGGGTGCCATGGACTTCCACCATGCCCCTTCCCCTGTTCCTTGTTCTCTCACCCCTTCCCCTTTCCCTTTCCTCTCTCCCCCTCTACCCCAACTGCTTTGCAACATCTTAGAATGTAAAAGATAAAATAATAATAATAATAATAATAAATAAATTTAAAGAAAGGAAAAATTTTAAGACCAGAGGGAAAAATTTAAAGTCTGGACATTTGATTAAAAAATTAATATCAATTTTTTTCTGTACAATAATAGCATTGTGAGATTATGGTATACGACAAGCAAACAGAAAGGACATTGTTGGGTGGGAGGGGGGCAGAGGGAGGAGGGAGGGGGGTTTTGGTCATGGGCCACAATAATCAACCTCATTGTATATCGACAAAATAAAATTAGGAAAAAAAAAAAGAGGTGTTTTAGAAAAATACATACTTCAAAATGAGGGTGGGGGAAGAGAGGTGGGTAGTGGCACATGCATGACACAAGGCTGGCTACAGTTGGTAACTGTGGAAGTTGGTGGATATGCCTGGGTTTATTATATTATGCTCTCTACCTTCACGTATGTTTAAAGTTTTCCACAATGAAAAATTTTATTTTGGAAGCCTGACCTCAGTGTTCCAGCTGGACCTGTCTTCCCTACCTAAAATCCCTCATTGCCCTCCCTTCTGAAATGCTTACCACCATTTATGTGGCCCTGCTGTATCACATCCATCCTTCTCTCCTCTCTGCTCAATCCTGCGCTTCTTTGCCATCACACTCAAACCAGGAAGGCTTCTCAAATTTCTAATATTTGGTTCAGTCAATTGGATAGGTACTTCTGTATCTCAACATGCTATTTCTTTATAACTCTTGACTTGCTCTAGCTCTAGCTCCCCAAACAGTGTCGGCTCTTTAAGGACTTGTCTATTTCCTATGCTGAGCACAGTATCCAGCCCTGGAAAGTTAAATGGATAGATATTAACATAGAGCTCTCTTCTGAGGAAGAGGTAATAGTTTCAGCCCCCTTGAAAACAAACATAATAAACCGCAGCAAAGCACAAGATAATTACACTCAAAATACAACTTCATCCTTAAAATAAGGCCCAGGTCTCAATATGATTCCCAACACAGCTACAGGCCTACAATGTATTGCTCACTGTTGATCTTTAGATAAAAGTCTTTTTCTTTCCTGTGAAGGTCTTTGTTCTTACTTTCCAATGGGAACTACAGATATAGATATATATGAATATCTGGTAATACCTAACGACAACTTTAAAACCTCGTAGAAAAGCACATTCTGAAACTAAGGCAATAGAAACAAACAGTTAAGACACTTTAACAGCTTGTGGCACCCAGAAAATCCTGCCCAAACCCCGCCCCACGTGCTCAGAAGGGAATTCCACCTACTGCTTCCTCGTGCTCCTTCCAGCAATCATAATCTGTTGCCATGGCAATACTTGCGTAGCAAATTCCAGCCTCCTTAGCTAGAACCACCTCTGGAACTGTAGTCATATTGATAACATCTGCCCCCCAGGTGCGGAACAGAAAGCTTTCCATCCGGGAGCTAAAACGAGGTCCCTCAATTGTGACCATTGTCCCCTTTGAGTGGCACCGGAGTCCTAGCTTCTTAGCAGTCTCTATGAGGACCTAAAAGAAAAAAGAACCACAAACTCGAAACACACAAACATACGAACAATGTAAGATTTTCCCTGATGTTGAGGAAGTGAATTAATTAGAGAAGAATTTTCACTATGTTTGGCTAGTACCTGCCAGGACCTTGGAGAGGACCACAGAAGGGGGTTTCCTAGACCCTTGCTCATTTACATCATCTCTGTTCCCCTTGCACATGTAGTTCGTAGCCACAAGAGCAAACTCAGAGCTTTTGCTATGCACCAGGCAGTTTTTTGTATACTTTAATCTCATTTACTTCTTAACAACTTTAAGAGACTAAAAAATAAGCTGGTTTGTGAAGACAGACTTGATTCTCAACTCTTAACCTTTCAGCCTAAGCTAAGGTGCCTCTCATTCCTCGGATCTCCTCACAGAGATACATGTGCTGAGTTTTACTTCTAATCTCTTGAGGAGTTCATTTTCATTGCTCTTTTATATAGAATCTGAAGACTTTTGTAAAAACTTTCTGGCTAGAAAGTGGTTTCTTCTTTGCCTGTTGCCTCTCCAAGGACTTATGGTGAAAACGGAAGGAGTCTGTGTTAATTTTTTCTGCTCAGGAATAAACTTACCTTGGTATATTCCTTTAGTGGCAAAGCCATGTATGGATTTTTAGAAACATTATTAAAAATTTGATCACTTTGTCCAGTGTTTTAATTAATAATGTGCATCTAATCTTCAAATTAATTAATTTCATTTTTTTCTTAGCCTATGCTTGAACACTCCCTTTTAATAAAAAAAAAATTAGTCTTTTCAATTTAATTGTTAACCTACTGAAGTGCTGTAGAAAAGTCACTTAACCTTTGTATGCCTTAGTTTTCTCATCTGTAAAATGGGAATAATAATAATATCACATAAACTCAGAGATATTGTGAGGATTAAATGAGCTAAGGTATATACACAAGCACAGAATTGGGCCAGACACATTGTAAACACTACATAAATGCTAAGCTGATCTTCTAATGATTATTAGCACTGGCGGCTTCTACACACATTTGGCAAAGGTTCCTGGGATACTACATAAATAAAAATGGAGGGACTCAAAGTCAACAGAAGGGTCCAATTTGTCCAAAATCTTATCTGCCCATGTCTTAATCACACAAGTGAATTAACCTATTTCCTTAAAAATAACTTGTACTATGCCATGACAATGGGAAAATGAATTGTAGTAACAGCCTTGATAACTCCAAATTTAGAACCATGACAAACTATAGACAATAAACAGTTGATGTTACATCATGCTTATCCTACAAATGCTGGAAATAAGATTATGCTTAGTTAACACTTTTCTCTAAAGAGCAAGGTTATAAATGCAAAAGCCTAGATCTCTACCTCCCCTCCCCACCTTTCTCCCCTCAAAGTTAAGACATAACCAGCCCAGTCCTGTTGGTTCACTACATGTCCTGAATAAATGAGCTGTATGTCTGAGCCAAATTTCAGAGTGCTTCTAGAAATGTGTAAAGGAAGATCACAACTATTGTGTGCTATTGGGCTGTGTCACGAGTTGTCACAATCATCCTGGGAGGTAGGTACTATGATTGCAAGGAGGTGGAAACAAAGGTTTATGGATGTGGGTCAGTCTCACTGACAGACCTACATGAATGCGTGGGAGCCTTGCCACCTGAACGGCACTTTGTGCACCTTTTTTAAGGTGGCAGAAAACACAGACCGCGGAGTCCAGCTCCAGATCTCAGGCTAAGATGATCTCATTTCCGTGTCTTGAGTAATCACAAAGAAACTACTGAAGCCACCACAATTCTCACAAAGAGACTATTAGATCACCAAGCTGAGTATATTTAATGTGTCAGGACTTCCAGGAGTTTGTTTCAGATTACCTCCTAAAATGACTGGAAGTGACACCATTTTTGGAACAGGTTATATGTGTACGTGGTATGAAACTTAAGCGGTGCAAAAGTATATTATTCTGGAGAAGTATTTTTCCCACCCCTGTGTCCTAGAAACCTGGTTCACCTGGCCAAGGGAAACAACTATTACCAGCTTTTTTGTTGACTTTCCAAATACTCTATTTCCATATAAATATTTACATATTTATCTCTCTATATACATATTTTAACACAAATGGCAGAGTATGGCACAACCATTATATACCTTGCTCACCACTTGACAATACATGTGGATGTTGGATGCAATAATTTACAAGTAGCAGCACCATCCACTCTACATTTTTGGACAATCCCACTATATAAAAATCTCTTTCAGAGTGTATAACAAAGCAATATTCTGAAGGCTTATTTTTGCCATTTTCTTAAACTGGCTTCCCCAGCATCCTCAGTCTTTATGTGGGGTCCTTGGCTTGCTTTTGGTTTCAAAGTAGGCTAAATTGTTTTACTGGAAACTATTACCTCAGACCCACATTTACATATGCTGTAAATATCATTAACACTTTTCCCAACCACACCTACTCCTAGGTTCCCTAAGTCACTATATTCTGTCTAGCACCAGATCTCAGATTTTATACTAACATGCATTTCTCTCCTTAGTCTATTTCTTCCCAAGCTGCCCCCATTTTAAAATGGACAAGAATTTTATCCACACTTCACTTCCCTGGTTAGCAAATTTACTATGTGGACAGATCTGTGTAAGACTAGTAGCATTCTGATACATTCTGCTAATAACTATCCACAAACATACACTACGTATACACACAGAAACTTCATTTGCCATTTTCTTTTTTTTTTTTTTTTAGCAAATAAAAAATGTACTTTCACAGAAGTCAGAGAGAATCAATGTGAAGTGGTACATCTGAAATGACTCCCCCACCCCCAACCTCCGGTTTTGGATTTTTAAGGTACCCTTTCTATTAACTATAGGGAAACTGGTTTTCCATGATTATATAACATAAAAGCTGAAAGAAATTATCTATACTTTCGATATGTGGGTGTTAAAATTATCTGAATAACATGTTTAGATATTTATATTCTCTAAGTTAGCTTATATGGTGGATTTTACCAGGCAGTTCGCCTCTGACAATACTTCTGATCTTTTCAGTCGCACCTTTCAAATGTGGGATTATAAAGAAAAGGAGCAACTGTGGACCAAGCAATGGACTTTTGAGTTGTGGTAGCATTTTTATCTCCTGGGAGCTAAGGTTACAGCTCTTTACCTTTTCCACCACTGGCCCTTGTGGAGATGCCCCCATTTTTCTGAGATTTTACTATAATGTTGAGGAGGAGGTTGAACAGCAATGGCCAAACTCAGCTCAAGGGCAAAAGATGCCAGTGTGACTATATTTAGATTATCAATAATAAAAACTTAATTCATAAAAGCAGTCATCAGTCTCTGGGCGTTCCACAAGTGACAGGCATGGTATAAAACACTTTATAACTCTTTTATCCCTCACACAGGCCTATGAAGTACGTGCTGTCACTATTTTCATTTTACAAATGAGATCACTGAAGCCCAGAGAGGTTAAGTAATTTGTCCAATAATACACAGTCATTAAGCTGAAGAGCAGAGATTTGATCCTAAGTAATCTGGCTCCAGACTGTATACTCTTGACTAACATGCTATCCTATACAAAATTATTTAAAAGTTATCCTGACAGCAAAAATCAAAACTTATTCCAAAAGGTGGGTTGCAAAGTTGAGTGGTTTGGTTACAAATGACTGAGAGTAGCAGAGGCATTATTAGCAAAGGGACATAACTCTTCATTCATAAAACCTCGCACAAAAAGCAAACTTGAGCAGGAGAAGAGGGACCACCTGCTTAGCCAACTAGTCTAACTCTAAATGCCACCTCAAGCCCCTATGATTTGTTCTCGTACACCTTCCAGAAAGACTACAAACCTCTCTCGTTTTGGGGCAAAATGGTTCAGCCATTGGAATATGGCACACTCCTCTGGCACAGGAATGACTCCCATCATAGAAGCTCTGAGGCCTCTTGGTGGTCCTACAAAAAAAAATAGAAAGGTTTTTGTTTGTTTGTCTGTCTTTTAAAAAAGCCATCTCTCCATCCTCTGAGGGCTGGTGAATCAACCGTATCTTGGTGAACAACTTGATCTTCACTCCAGAATCAATAGCTCTGGATAAGCTGAAGGCAACTGTTAAAAAAGCAGCTTCAGGATTAGGCTTTTCTACTTCTGGATTGGTGGCAACAAGCTACTCAACAGGAATTAGAGTGTCTGTGGTCTGGCAGCCACGACAAGGTAACTAGTTTGGATTATATGTACGACTCAACCATGGGCTCAGGGAGGCCAGGAAATCACTTAAGTTCATATGAGAATGTTTCATCATCACAGATGGAGAAGACTGTGTGGTGAACTCCACATATACATCACCCAGATTCAACAATTTCCTAAATTTCGTCAAACTTGTTTCACATGTTTATTAAATTTTTCGTGGCTACAAATCGCAGGCGTTGACTCAGACCATATACAAATTTCCCTGATGTCTTAAAAAACTTTTTTTCCCTTAAATAGTTGCTTTATTAGTTTCAGGTCCAAACAAGGTCCTTATCCGAACTCCACATATACATCACCCAGATTCAACAATTTCCTAAATTTCGTCAAACTTGTTTCACCTGTTTATTAAATTTTTCGCGGCTACAAATCGCAGGCGTTGACTCAGACCATATACAAATTTCCCTGATGTCTTAAAAACCTTTTTTTCCCTTAGTTTGCTTTATTAGTTTCAGGTCCAAACAAGGTCCTTATCCTGTATTTATTGTCATGTCTTTAAATTAAAAGTAATTCCTGCCCTCAACCCCCATCATATTTTTCATGCCACTGACTCATTGAAGAAAGTAACCATTTGTCCTGTCCCACATTTGGGAATCTGTCTCATTGCCACCTTGTTTAGATTGTTCCTTTACTGGCTGCTGTAGTCTCTTCAAAACTTCAAGTTTTTGGTAAAGCAGTTTTGAGTCCACAAAAGAGAAGCTAAAATTAACCTAGTGCCAAGTCACCCAGAAGTTTCTCTCCAGAAATTTTCAGAACAAACCACTTTCTATGTCCATTAAATTGTTCTAGACTTGAACTCATGAGTAACACAGGAAAGAGCCCTTGTCTTTCCTACAGAGGGGAGGGCAGAGGAAGGGCGGACAAGGGAACGCCAATAGGAGAAGGGTAGGAGATTGGGGGACAGCACTAAGAAATAGTTTTACTAGTCCCATTTACACAGCTGGCATGTCTACCAGCTAAAATTAACCTGCTACTTCCACTCCATCACACAAACAATGACACCAGCAGGCAATGAAGCCACCTCGCTCAGAGATGAGGCCACAGCACTCTGGAGGAATGAAAACTCAGTCTGTTCTTCTCAACCTTTTGTCACACGTGCCTTAGAGAAAGGGCTAAGTTAACTCCAAAGCAATTCCAGATGGGGTTGAAGAACAGGTCAAATGACTCTTTCAGCCTGTACAAACACAAGTTTTCCTTTGTTTGAAAGACTGACCAATAAAATGGTGCCACGTACTAAACTCCAGCTCTGGCTTGGTTTCAGCCTTTGATGAGTCAAGTATTAGCAACATCCCCACGTAGAGCTGTGATTATGAAAACAAGGCCACAGAAACCTCCGTCGCTATACCCCAACAGGCATCCCTGCAGTAACATCTCTGACCCTCTCTGACCTTCTCTCCTTTCTGTCCCCACCCCTTTGCCGTGTTACTCTTCCCTTTGTTTTGAATTATTTTACCTTAAGACATAACATGTATCACATTAAGCTTTATATTACGTTATATGCATGTGATACTTACTGACCACAGTATTAATTCCCTCTCTCAAGTGAAACGGTTTATTTTTCTCTTTAAACAGTCTTATCTATGAGCTACATGGCAAATAGCACACCGTTATGTCTTTTTTGATTCTCCATTTTCCAATCATACGGTGTTTGTCTATCCATTTATAATAAGGGCATTAGGAAGACTTAGTCAACCAAGATGTCCAGATAATCCACAGCACCTCAGAAGTGAGACCTGGGTTAGAGACAAAATTAGAAGTCAGTACCAGGATGTGGCCTCAGAGCATCAACCTCATAAGGGTTAAGCAAAGGGGGTGGCGGTGGGGAAGAAATGAGGGCTTTAAAACCAATGTTTCTAATGGTTTCAGGCTACACTATCAAGATACTAGAAAGGAAGGCGCCAATAAGCATTGCCACTTCACAGCATTCCTACCTACTTGTGTTCTGCATCACTAACGTAAGTATCAACACATTCAGTAAAATGTTTAACAATCTAAACTTAAATCTCTATAAACAGCAACTTACCTGTACAGCATAAAATGAGGCACTGTTAATGTGAATGAAATTCTGACCAAGAGCAATGGGGTTTACAACTATAGTTCAGAAGAGTTCTTCCTAAAAGACATTCTAGGATGAAACGTGTACAAATTCAATAGCACCTGTCTTCCATCTGAGGGTCTTTATCAGAAATATCAGAGCTTTTACAACTCAGCAGGAAGTCGGGAATAAACTTGCCCAGTGAGCCCTAGAGCGGGGACTGTTACCCGATTGAACCTGCCAGTTCACTTCCAATTTCCAGCCAAGGGGGTACTGATTCTGAAGCGAAGATCAGGATGCTGATCTAGATACGGCTGAATCGACAGCCCTCAGAGGGTGGAGACATGGCTTTTCATTTCCAGTTACAACAGCTCTTCTATATTCAGAATCAAAGTTCACATTCATGCTGGGTTTTCTGAATGACATGGAGGAAATACAGGAAATGCAGGTTCATTCTTGGATTTGAATCTTATCACTGGATGTCTGTGTAGTCTTGAGCAAATTACCTGACCTCCTCAAGTTCTTTCTTCATAAGATTATTAGCCCTACTGCTATGGTCTGAAGGTTTGTGTACTTCCCAAATTCCTATGTTGAAATCCTACCCTCCTCCCACCCCCCAAGGTGACGGTAATAGGAAGTAGAGCCTTTGGGAGGTGACTGGGTCATGAGAACAGGGCCCTCATGGTTGGGATTAGTACTCTTGCAAAAGAGATCCCAGGACCTAGCTACTCCCTTTTACCATGTGAGGACACAGCAAGAAGGTGGCATCTTTGAGAAAGCAAGCCCTCACCAGACACCAAGTCTGCTGGCAACTTTTCTTGGACTTCCTTGCCTCGATAACTGTGAAAAACAGATCTCTATTGTTTTGAGCTACCCAGTCTATGGTATTCTGTTCTAGCAGCCTGAACTAAGACACCCACTTACACCTTTGTTTAAATAGGAACACAAAGCTGCAAAAACCGCCAGCATGACTCCCAATAGACAGTGATGCAATAACATTCCCATTTTATGTTAAATACCCCCCAACAAAGATGTCCACATGTTAATCCCTAGAATCTATGAATATATTACCTTACATGACAAAGGGGTAGCAGAGTTAAGGTTGCCAACAAGCTGCCCTTAAAACAGAAAGACTGTTCTGGATTAACTGGGTGGTGCAATGTCATCACAAGGGTCCTTCCATGTGGAAGAAGGAGGCAGAAGAGTCAATGTCAGAGTGATGAGATGTGACAAGGACTCAATCCACAATTGCGGGCTTTGAAAATGGATGTGGGCCATAAGCCAAGGTATGCGGGTGGCAAAAGGCAGGGAAATGGATCCTCCCTCAAGCCTTCAGAAAGGAATACAGCCCAGCTGACACCTTTTTCTTTTCTAAGTCCAGTGACACCAAACATTAGATTCCTAACCTACAGAAGAATAAGATAATAAATTTGTGTTGTTTAAGCCACTAAGTTTGTGATAATTTGTTACAGCAGCAATAGGAAGCTAATACACATGATTATGTGGTTTGAGATATGGTTTAACCCAGTTACAGTTTCTACAGTAATAAAGAACTGCTGTGAACGTCTGCTACCTACTCTTGCTTCAACCAGTAAACTCTTCAAGCTGGGTAAGATTAGTTTTACCTCCCCCTTAGCTTGGGATCCCAGTGAAAACACAGCTGAGGGGCTAATTGATCTGGCTGGCTTTACCACTCACTAGCTGTGCGCCTCTGGGAAAGCCACTAGGACCTCTCTGCACCTCAGTTTATCAGTTTCCTCATATCTAAAATGGGAATAATACACTTCCATTTGATGGTCCATGTGAGGGCTGGATGAGATAAGAAGCAAATGCTTACCATTAGTAATTACCGTTTATGGGAAATCTACTTCTGTATGTCTCTTCTGCCAGCCTCAGAGTACAATGCTTATGATGGGCCTCAAGTCAAGGGTACCCCAAAAATTGCTTGAGGTTGTTTAGCAGGGACACGTGCTAAGAAAAGTTAGTATACAAACAGATAAAAAACTGCCCATACAAGAGTGAAGGAGACAAAATTCTGCGTGTGCTAGCAGGAGAAACAAGTTCAAGACAGTCAAGGAGAAAACACTGGGCACTTTCATACACAGAGCCCCAAGAAAGACTGGTTGGTTGTTTCATGAATCCGGACTCTTGAATCAGCTTGAAGAGAGCCATTTGTTAATATTTTTCCTTTAGGAGATGCCAGAGTTGCAAACAAGTTGAGAGAAAACACCTGTCCCCCAGGAGAAGCAAACACATCACATACCTTGAGGAGGTTTTAAAACACGGTCCATGTTCACAACAAGCCCTGGCACACTAGAATGTGAGCAACTGACTGGCAGAGCAGAACAATGGCCACTCTCAGGGAGAGTGGCTTAGGGGAAGCGATTCTACCCATGTCACTTAAAAGATATCCATAGTGTCGCACAGTCAAAGTGTAACGTGTGTTACAGCTAATTTTTGACATGAACAGCAACAGATTAAGAATGACTCCAAGTAACCAGAAGGAACTGAAAAGTTATGAATTTGGATGTCATTAAGATCCTCCCACTGCTTCAATCGGCATACCTGTTATATTAGTCCATTTCTGTTGCTTATAACAAAATACCTTGAACTGGGTGATTATAAGAAAAGGAAATTTATAGCTTACAGTTTTGGAGGCTGGGAAGTCCAAAAGGGAACACATCTGGTGAGGGTCTTCTTTGGTGGTGGCTTTACAGCTATGCAAGGGTCTCCCATAGCACAAAATAGCAGAGCAGAGAGAGAGACTCTCATGGGCTCTTCTTTTAAAGCCCTCAGAACCATGCCCCTGAATATCAGTATTAATCCACTCACTACTGCATGGTCCTACGGTCCAATCACCTCTTCAAGGCCCCACCTTCCAATTACCATAAAAGGACTTCCCACTCTCAAAAGCTACAGCGGGGATTTCAGCTTCAATGTATAGCAGTGCCCATAATTGCTTATAGTGTGATAGGAAAGGAGAAAAACCAGTGGATGTTTACATCTCAATGAGCTGAGAGTGCTCAAACAGGTTACATAGTTTTCCCTTGTTTTCTATTATTTTTTTTTTCCTTTTTGTCTTTTTTCGTGACCAGCAACGGATCGCAACCCTCAGTGTCACGCCCGTACCGGGGACCGGGACCAGCAACGGGATCGCAACCCTTGGTGTTGCGCCCGCACCTGGCTCAGCCAGTGAGCGGCTGGTCTGTATGTGGGATCCGAACCCTCGGCGGGAGCGCTGCTGCGCTCCCAAGCGGCGCACTGTAGCAGTGCACCACTGGGCCGGCCCTGTTTTCTATTATTTTTCATGAGGTTTTGTTCAACAGCATGTTGAGGAATAGTATAAGAGGAGAAATCCTAGTTCTGACAGGTGATAATCTCTTTGGGCCTCAGTTTTCTCACCCACAATAGAGGACAGTCAGGTTTGTAGGGAATACCTCCTATTGCAGTGATAATTAGCAGTGTCAGGAACATAATAAGGACTATAAAAGCATTTACTGATTTATTATTAAACAACTTCGTAAGAATTATGGACACTGCTCAGGTCAATGTACATAACTTTATCAATCCTATTTAGTTTCATGACATTCTACAGGACTGTTGTTTAACCACTGCCTTAAGCTGCTCACTCAGGAAACAATATGCACCCATCCTGGTATAGATATCTCGAAAAATGCACAGTTTGGTGCTTTTATTCTAAGGATTGCAAACTGCAAAAGGGGAAGGCTGGTTGGAAAGGCATGCACATTTTAAACTTTACTAATGTGTCAGATGATCTTTTAAAAATAGTCCTAACCATTTCCACCAGCCATAATTATATGAGTTGTTATTATCTGGCCCTCACAGCATCTATGCATGGTAAGAGCTTGATATTTTCTTTCACTTCAGGATTATTCAGAGATAACTTCTTTAAGTTCAGAAGACCAGGTGTGATGAGACAAACATTAATATTTCACTGGGGAAAGGAAAACAAGGGGGGATATTGGGACTTTCTAAGCATAAAAGCTACAGAAGAAACCCCCACAAAGATGACAAGATATTTTAAAGCATATATTAAAGATCTGCAACATCAAAGAGGATAGAAACTAGGAAAAAAGTGTATCAAATTACAAGAAGAGCTGCTGACACCTTCTACACAAACAACTTGTTAGGACATCACTTCTCCCTCAGCTATGCTGTTAATTCAGAAGTCTGGGTACGAGCCGATGCTGATCACTGCTCAGTCACAACACACAGGATCAGATTCCGGGGCAAGCCCTCCCACAGGGTAGCAGATGCTTAGTTTCTAGCACCCTGTGACTGTACCACGGTTCATGTTATCCGCGTCAAGCTGGAGAGGAATAATATGCAGAAAGGAACTGATGCTGATGCAGGCAGGGGAGACAGAGAAGAGAGGGCAGGTTCAAGGCATGCACAGGTGACAAAAGCAGCATGACTGGGAGACTGACTGGATGTTAGGGTGACAGAGGTTTGCAGCAGTGACTGCCAAGTGGATGGCAGTGCCACAGTGTTACAAACTTGCCAAGTAGAGAAATGGGGGCTGGGAAGGGAGGGGAGGGTGTGCTGGGACAAAAGACAACCAAGGGAGATAACTGAATTGAATTACAAACTCTGAAGTAGCTTTGGGACCTTGTCCTGTACCTAGCAGCCAGTGTGGCCCTCAAGGGGGAGGGTAGAGCTGGAAGTATATGGATGAGGGGTCATTGAGGTAACAGGCTTTGGAGATTACCAGAGTTCAAATCCCACAGGTTCCATTTACTAGCCAATGGCTAACATTTCTAGGCCTAAGTTTCCTCAAACATAAACTGGGAAATAATTGCTGTATGCAGTAAATGGGATTAACTCATTGTGTCATCTAGTAGAAACTAAACAATTGGTAGCTTAGGGTGTTAAATAACAGGCTCAACAGTGAGGAGGTAATAACAGAACTAGGTTAAGAAGCAGAACATAACAGTGAAACTCACAGAGGGGAACAGTTGGCCCTACTTCAAGGATAGCTACAGGCAGGACAATGACAAGGAACAACAGGGACACAAGTCACTGGTGAAAGGGGGGGCTACAGAACGGGGAGTTTATGCCTAATGGCTTCTGCTTTTCTCTATAAAGTCGGAGATGACATTCTCAGCTAAGAGTGAGGGGGAATAGGGTTAAAGTAGCTGTTGGCTGGGGGCTGGCCAGTTCACTCACTTGGGAGTGCCTGGTGCTGATAACGGCAAGGTCAAGGATCTGGATCCCTGTACTGGCCAACTGCCAAAAAAAAGAAAAAAAAAAAAACAAAAAAAAACACAAAACACTGCTGTTGCACAAATGGGAAAAAGAGCTAAGCACAGGTTTCTTGTGTAAATCTTTGCTAAAAAACCCTATTTCCAGTCATCAGAATCCACCTTCTGCCCGAGACGTGGAAAGAAACTGATGTAATACTGGCCATCTGAGCCCACCCCCACCTGGGCCCACTGTTTTACACTCTGACACCATGGGGGAAGCCCAGGGCAGGCTGTCTCTTTGGGAGGAGAAAATAAGCTGACATAACTGATCCCTCAGCACTGCGTTTACAGCGGGACTTTCCTGATGAGTAAGAATGCATCACGAAAGCACACCAACCCTCTCCCAATGCTTCTCGCAAGAAAGTAAGATGAAGAAAATAATCTGAAGAGGGAAGACGCCAGAACTCTTCAGTCAATCCAACGCTCTCTCTCATTTAACAGATGAGGACACTAAGTGACAAAGGAATTTGGGGGCAGAGCCAAGAAAGAATTTTGGATGTCCTCACTTCCAAGCAGAGGCTTCTTCCACTGCATTCTTAGAGCAGAACCTAAGTAGGGGCCTCAGGCACAACAAGTCAACATGGTAACCTCATTTTACAGAAACCACTTGGCACGAGGAATCACATCCTGCTTTCTTTAATCATCATTTTTTTGGTCATATTTTCCTAATTGTAAAAAAAAAAAAAATCCTTATTTGCAAAATATCACTGATAAAGGCTATTGTTAAAAAGTAAGAAATCCCATCCTCCTCCTTGCTAGTTTCACCTTGCGATATTTTTTAAAAGTGACAGAAGTAGCTTAATTAACAGGTCCTACTACTACGATCCCCTTTTTTAAAAACTTAATATAATGTGGGCATCTTTCCAAGCAGTTTACAGATCTAGTTGTTCCTTTTTATACTTGCATAAAAAATATGGTAAATTGAATTCCTGTAATAATGAGAATTGACAGCAAAGAGGAGAAAGGTCATATGTAGAAACTGCTAGAATCCTCTGCCCATGTGCCGTGCATAGCATGGACAGTTAGTAGTTTGGGGTGAAAAAAAAAGGCCTTATCATCAATTATCCCTTACAGACAAATGAATTTTTAGAAGCATCTAACAATAACTGGATTAGAAAATGGAGGGCCTATGTACCACAAAGAAAACAGGAAGAGACAGTAAAAGGCCCAGGCTTTGAAAAAAGCAGCTAGTGGGGAAATAATCTTGCTTTGCTCCAATGACAAAAACCTTATGAGAAATCACTCCTGTGCACCACTTTCTAGCATTGTTGAAGCTTCAAAAGTAGGGTTGGTGTGGGAAGCAGGACAGGACCGTGCCTTTAGGTGCAAGGCTCATAAGCAAAAACAAAACAAGGGCTAAAGAAATGCATAGTCATGCTTCCAAATTTCTTAAAGTCTCATCCTAGGATTTGGTTTGACTGGCACAGGGCCCTGGCCAAACCACAGGCAGAGAGGAGGTGTGGCAAGTATCAGGCTTCATAAAATACCCATCACTGATCCTGCTGGGCTCAAAGGAGAAAGCTGCATCTTCAAAGCCCCTTTTAGAAAGAACAGTTAGCACTGAGAGAGGAGGTAATTAGCAAGTAAGGGGACAGGTAGCACTCCCAAAGTCTCCTTGGAGAATGGCAAAGAGACATGGAAGATGAGTGAAGATGGCAGGTCAGGAGAAACACTTATGTAAAGCCCAATGGAGAAACAACCTAAAGAGCCTAACTGGAACCCTGAGAGTAGCTGAGCTTTCTGATGCCACCCCTATTTTACATGGCAAAGCCAGTTTCTGGGGATTGACTTCCTTAGGAGGTCTTTTTTCTCCCCTACTTACAGAACATCTTGCTTTGAGGTTCCCCATAGGTGTACCCTGCACACCAAGGGTATGTACCACAGGAGAGAAATCCCCAAATTACAAACCTTGGTGCATACACCTTATGAGATCCTACTAAATTATAAATAGCCTGACAACTTTCTCTTAGGGAAGATAAAAGATCAAATTCCTTCCACAGTTCAAATACACTGTTTAATGACTGCCAAGAAATGGAACAAGTTCCAGTCCTAACCATGTTTTATCCTCAAAGGCCAAATGAGTTGAGGCTATGACAATGGGGACCTTCTAAAAAGTAAAAGAAGTGGATTAATCAAACCCAATACAGCAGGAGGCATAAGGCACTGAGGAAACCTACTGTGGCCAAACCTCTTGTAAGTTCTTGGTATGAATTCCTATTTTCCTACTTTTAATTTTTATTTGTGAAGAATGTTACACATGTAACTCAGGACCAAGGGCAAAGAGTCAGGAAACATGGCACAGTACAAAAAAATGAGAAAATGAAAAACACAACACATTATTTTGGTGTTTAAGTTATAGACCAAAATATATTCTGCTTTCTACAGCTGCCCTAATCACAAACAAAAGACGATTATTTTCATGTTAAATGCCTGAGGCATTTCCTTTCATGTCTGAGAAACAGACATAAGGACAGGCTGCACACATCCAAACATACTTGAACCCACTACCCTCTCCAGCTGGTGCTGTCCTGCTTTCTTCACGACAGCCACACCCAGGACTCCCCTTTTCTCATGCCCAGGCTTTTGACTTTACCAGCTGAAATGTAGCATGAGAGAAAAAGGTGACTATGTTCTTAAAAGAACGTCCAGCTTTGTCAGACTCCTTGAAGAGTTTATTTCATTACTAGAGTAGAAACCTAATGTTTTCAGAACAACTCTAAAACTCAGAATTACCTGTCACTCTTAAATCTTAATAACCTCTAAGTTATGGACAGCATGGCTGATTGGTAGGATTACCTTTTCCCCCCATGCTGGGCACTGAGGGAAGAGAAAGTGATGTGCTTTAGTTCTGCCAGCTTTAAAATAAGAACAGCCATACTGCTCCGTTCCAACTCTTTGTCACAGACTAGACCACTTTAGCATGAGGATGTTTCTTCTAAGACCACGTGCTGGCAAAGCACAGCAACGAGTATGTGTTTCTAGATCAGCCCTGGCAAGGACACGTGCAGTGCAGGGAAAAGGAGCCTGAGAGACAGTGCGGTTCAGCCCTTCATTTTGAAGGGAGCACCCAGGTAGGTGAGGTGATTCGCCCACTGTCAAAGAGAGCCAAGATGAAACCTCCAGACAGAGTGGTCCTGCCCCTGCCCTGTAGCTCTATAATCCACTGGGCATCTGTGCAGAATGTTACAATGTGAGCATAGCACTGGGAACCTTGGGCTCGCCATTCATGCCTGATGATAGCACCAAATGGAGGTATCGGGTGCCTGCCTCAACACACCAAGATCCGAACACCTTATTAAGAAATGCACAGGGTCGGTTAGCACAGTTGTCTAGAATGTGGAGCTGAGAACACAGTGTTTGATCCCTCTACTGACCTGCTGCCCAAACCAAACCAAAACAAACAAAAAGAAATGTGCTATCATCAGCATAACACATACAGGGCATTACCCACAAGGCAAAAAGTTCTGATTCTCTATGAGACATTCAAATACCTGGTGAACCACATACGTGCCCAAGCCTGTTTAACTGGAAACCACTTGGCTCAACCAGGGGTAGTATCATTTAGAAGATGCCATCCAAGAGCAATGTGATGTGAGCCACACACAGAATTAAAATATTTCTAGTGGCCACATTAAAAAACTAAAAGAGAAACAGGTAAACTTAGCTTTAAAATCGTATCTAAACTAATGTACCCAGAATGTTATCAGCACAATACATAATCAATATAAAAACTGAGATTTCATGCTAAATTATATTCACTCAGGGATCCTCCTTTTTTTTTTTTTTTTTTAAAAAGATGACCGGTAAGGGGATCTTAACCCTTGACTTGGTGTTGTCAGCACCACGCTCAGCCAGTGAGCGAACCGGCCATTCCTATGTGGGATCCGAACCCGGGGCCTTGGTGTTATCAGCACCGCACTCTACCGAGTGAGCCACGGGCCGGCCCAGGGATCCTCCTTTTAACAGATCTTTTTGTTGTTGTTACCAAGTGGTGTGAGCTATTGGACCTCTTTAGGCCAAATGCCCACACTCTCAGAATGGCACCTGTTATTGAGCAAGTAACACAAGCTAGAGCCCATAAAAGGCACTTGTTAGAGACTGAAATTCCAAGAAAATGAAAACATTAAGGAGGTAGGTTATCCAAATGGCTCATAAAAAGAAAACGGATCCCAGATCTTAAGGTTACATAGCTAAGAAGTGCCAAGATAGAAGGAAACCAGATCTGTTGGCAATACCTATTCTCTTTCCATTCTCCATATTTCTGGTCCGACTTCTTTCTTGAAAGAGCCAGTAGTGAAACATCTACATTTACTACATGTGAGAAAAAGATCCTGGAAATACAACAGTGTACAGTTATACCATTTAAGTAACAAATTAATCCCTGGCTCGGTGCCCAATTTAGACTTTTCTTTCAAATGTCATCTATAATACTTAATAAATCTCTATCATTATGAATAAAGAGTTTTATATTCTGCTTTAATAAACATATTACAATAATTTTCTTATTACCTCCAAACAGTGGACTTTGACAGACACAGACTTTGATCAAGATGTCTCCTAAACACAAACTCCAGCCTCCTCCCCCTCCCTTCAAATGACTATATTTAATCATTAAAAAATATTATTTGAGCAACTATGGGCCCGACACTGTTGTGGGTGTTGGGGATAAAGTACAAACAGTACAGAGAGGGTCTTTGCCCTCACATGGCTTATATTCTAGAGGGAAACACAGATACTAAATATGTAGTGTCAGGTACAAATAAATGAGAGGGAAAAAGGTAGGGTGAGGGACATGTAAGAATTTTAGTCTACCCCCATTATTTACTAGGTTGAACCACATGAAACTGCTGAAAGTCAACCATTTCCGACCTACAGAATGGGCAATTTCATGTGGTTTGATCTAACAGTTTAATTTCATCAGGTAACAGTCCAGAATGCTTCTGATGAACCAGAAATTATAAGGAATCCCTAAAAGGCAGAAGACTCACAGAACTTGACTGTGTAAGCCCCTGATCCATAGCAGAAGAGGCAGGAGAGGACTTTGGGTGTAGTAAGCTCTGAGATGACAGATGTAAGGAGCAGGATGGACTGAGATGACAGTCAAGGTGACTGGACGGTGGACTACAGTAGGAACCTCCAAACAGCTTAACTCTGCGGTACTCCTCCTGTCTCCTCCAGCACAAGAGGCTCCTGTCTCCATCCCAGAGCACCATGGAGGCAGGTAATCAACCAGAAATGGGGCAGAAATGTGGTCTCAGGAGACTACCACTTCCCCTTGTGATTTCTTCAACTACTTCTAAATGCAGAAAAGACCCAAGAATAGTAGAATAGTCTATTTTTGTGACTTTCCAGGAAAGGAACATTATGTATTACTTGTGAAACTAAATAATAAAAAACCCCTAGCACCCAAATCATCTGACTGATCAAAACACTGTGAAGAGACAACCAGACATTCGTGCCTCCTGATATGATGCAGAGGAAGGATTCCTGCCAAGATACAAACCTGGTTCTAATCAGGCCTCCAGAGCTAATTGCCAGTTTACAGCACACACAGGGACAGAAGACATAAATGACACTTAAGGTTGCAATCAGTAAAACCCAGAATGTGGGGAGATGCTGCAGGACAAAAAGAAAAATGAAAGAAGAGGATGGAAACCAGGTTAGAAGTCTTATTAATTACTAAGCTCACGCATGCAATGAATTAACAGTTGATTTGTTCAAATCATGAGATGATAGGTAAAAGGAGATCACTGCACAAATGTCTAATACTAAGGAAATATTAACTTATGATTTATCTTTAAGAAAAAAGAGTTCCCATATTTTAAAGTTAGAAATTGCAGTGACTTGATAAATGTTGAAGTTGGGAATTAAAATTGTGAGAGTTCATTATTATTCTATTGTGTACATGTTTACGAATTCCCCTATACTTACAGACAACTTACAGATTGGGAGAAAATATTTGCAAACTATATATCAAATAAGGGGTTAATATCTAAAATGTATAAGGAACTCCATTCAATAGCAAGAAAACAGATAACCCCATTAAAGAATGGGCAAAAGCTTCCTGAATTCTCCTGTGTCCACCTGGATGCCGGTGGGACCACAGCCAAGGCTGCCTGGAGCCTAGGACAGAAAGACTGAGACTCCAGCATCTGAACCTGCATACCACCCCCTCCCTGTACCCCCAGGTGAGCATGCAGACCAGCTGAGCAGAAAATCGGCCAAGGTGCAGCAGTTCCCCACATTTGTGCCCTGGCCACAGACATATTGAATTCACAGGTGCCCACACCTGTCCACATAAAGCCCAGCAGTAGCCCTGCTCCTCCCTGCAACTCTCCACACATTTGCACATGTGTCACCAGGACCACATTCTCAGATGCCTGGAGCTCAGACCATTAAGAAGGACCAAGACCTCAGCATCTAAGCTCACATGATACTCCCTCCTCTCCCTCATGAGGCAGGTAGGCAGACCAGCTGGGCAGGGAAGCCACCACCCGTAAGGAGTTATTCTCCACAACTGCGTGCACCAGCCTGTACAACCCATGAATCTGCTAAGTCCACAGGTGCCCACAACAATAGCCAACCTGGTGGTGATTCCTCACCCCCAGCCCTCCACAGCTTTAGAGAGCTGCTGGGTCTGTGGCACGCATGCAGGCTTGCTCAGGACTCAACAGCCGGATCCAGTGGTCCTCTACAGAGCTGCCAGGACCTGCTGCAGCAGTACACACCTGCTCACTGACCAACAGTGGATCACTCACCCCAAAAAGAAACTGCTGAGGGCCCACTGCCTAGGCCACATAGACACCCACAAACAACTCCAAGAATGAATACAGGTGAAAGTGAAGCACTCACCATGATACAAACTTCAAATGCCCAACCTGACTATCAATATAACACTTCTACAGAAAAGAGTCTCTCCCTTCAAAAACAACTCCTACAATTAAAAGAATCACCTATATCACCAGATGCCCAGACATCAACAAGAAACATGAGAAGTATGAAAAAAGAGAACCATGGCTCTCAGAAAAGACTACAATTCTCCAATACCAGACGACAAACAAATGGAAATCAACAATTTGTCTGAAGAGGAATCCTATGTCGCAATACTAAGAAAACTCAACATGATGGATGAATAGACAGAAATCACAATGAAGTAAAAAAGGAAATCTGGGACATGTACGAAAAATTCAACAGAGATAGAAACAATAAAAATAAACCAAGCAGAAATACTGGAACTGAAGAATTCATTCAATGATATAAAAAATACAACCAAGAGCATAAGCAGCAGGGAAGAATTTCTGAAAGAAGACAGGCTTTTTGAATTAACATAGTTGGACAAAAAATAAAAAACAACCCAAGAAAAAAGAAATTTTTAAAAAATGAAGAAAACCTACAAGATCTTTTTGATAACCTTAAGCATACAAACATCTGTACTATGGGTATACCTGAAGGGGAACAGAAAGGAAAAGGCATTGAAAGCGTATTTAATGAAATAAGCTGAAAAATTCCCAAGTATTGGGAGAGATATGGTCTTACAGATCCAAGAAGCTCAAAGATACCCAAACAGATTCAACCCAAAAAGGACCTTCCCAAGACACTTATAGTAAAATTGTCAAAAGTCAAAGACAAAGAAAGAATTCTAAAAACAGCTAGAGAAAAGTGCCAAATCACCTATAAGGGAATCCGATCAGGCTAAAAGCAGCATGACATATTCAAAGTACTAAAAGAAAATCACTGCCAACCAAGAATACAATATATAGCAAAGCTTTCCTTCAGAAATGAAGGAGAAATAGTACTTTCCCAGACAAACAAAAACTGAGAATTTACCACTACAAGATAAAGCACTTCAACAAATCCTGAAGGGAGTCCTACATTTGTAATCCAAAGACTAATATATGTCACCATGAATACATGAGAAAAAATAAAAACCACTTGTAGAACAAATACACAAATGAGAAAAAGAAAGAAAATGTATCTTATCACTACAAAAAAACACAGTGAAGATAAGCAATAAAAGGCAAAGAAAGGAACAAATGAAATATAAAACAACCATAAAGAAATTAATAAAACAGCAGTAAGGCAATAACTTTCAATAACAACCCTGAATGTAAATGGATTAAATTTCGCACTTAAAAGATATAAACTGGCTGAATGGATTAAAAACTAGACTCAACTATATGTTTTCTGCAAGAAACTCATTTCACTAATAAAGACACACATAGACTAACAGTAAAGGGATGGAAAAAGACATTCCATGCAAATGGAAACCAAAACCAAGTAGGAGTTGCCATACTTACATCAAGTAAAATAGGCTTCAAACCAAGAACTATAAAAGGAGACAAAGAAGGATACCATATAATGACAAAAGGATCAATGAATCAAGAAGATACAACAATCATAAATATATATGCACCCAACATCAGAGCACCCAGATATATAAAGCAACTGTTACTCGACCTAAGGGGAGAGACAGACCCTAATACTCCACTCTCACCATTGGACAGATCATCTAGGCAAAAAATTAGATGAGAAATATTAGATTTAAATAGGACTTTAAACCAAATATAGAACAATTCATTTAACAGCAGAATATACATTCTTTTCATCAGCACATAGATCATTCTACAGAGTAGACCACATTAGGACACAAAGTAACTCAACAAATTTAAAAAGACTGAAATCTTATCAAGTATATTTTCAGACCACAATGGAATAAAATTAGAAATTAACAACAAACAAACCTTTGGAAACTATATAAATTCAGAAATTAAATAGCACGCTCCTGAACAACCAATGGGTCAAAGAAGAAATAAAGCAGAAAATAAAAAAAATTCCTTGAAACAAATGCAAATACAAGCACAACTTACAAAAACCTAAGGGATACTGCAAAAGCAATACTAAGAGGGAAGTTTACTGCAGCAAATGCTTACATCAAAAGAATAGAAAGATTTCAAATAAACAACCTAACATTATACCTAAAAGAACTAGAAAAACAAGAACAATCCATTCCCAAAACTAATGGATGGAAAGGAATAATTAAGATCAGAGCAGAACTAAAAAAAAGAGACCAAGAGGATAGGATGACAGAAAAAAATCAACAAAACAAAAAGTTTTTTGAAAAGATAAACGAAATAAGACAAGATGTTGGCCAGACTAACTAAAAGAGAGAAGATCCAAAAAACAAAAATCAGAAATGAAAAAGGAGATAAATGAATCATTAGAGGCTATTATGAGAAACTGTACACCAAATATGAAAATCTGGAGGAAATGGATACATTTCTGGACACATAAAAATTACGAAGACTGAACCAGGAAGAAATAGAAAACCTGAACAGATCAATAACAAGGATTGAAGCAGTAATCAGCAGTCTGCCAGCAAAGAAAAGCCCAGGACCAGATGGCTTACCTGCTGAATTCTACCAAACCTTTAAAGAACATTTAACACCAATCCTTTTCAAACTATTACAAAAAACTGAAACAGAGACCATTCTCCCAAACTCATTCTATGGAGCCAGCATCACCCTGATACCAAAATTAGACAAAGACATGACAAAAAAAGAAACCTATAGGTCAATATTTCTGATGAACATACACACAACAATCCTCAACGATATATTAGCAAACAAAATACAGCAACACATCAAAAAGATCACACACCATGATGGGGTAGGATTCATCCCAGGGATGCAAGGATGGTTCAATGTACACAAATCAATAAATGTGACACACCATATCAATAAAACTAAGGACAAAAACCAAATAATTATCTCAATAAATGCAGACAAAGCATTTGGCTAAATTCAGCATCCCTTCATGATAAAGACTCTCAACAAATTAGGTATAGAAGGAAAGTATCTCAATACAATAAAAGCCATATATGATAAACCCGCTGCCAACATCATCCTGAATGCGGAAAAGCTCAAATCTTTTCCTTTAAGAACACAAATAAGACAAGGATGTTCACTCTCACTACTCTATTCAACATAGTACTGGAAGTCTAGCCAGAGCAATTAAGCAAAAGAAAGAAATAAAATACAGATTGGGAAAACACAAAGTCAAACTGTCTCTTTTTGCAGATGACATGATCCTATATAGAGAAAAACCTAAACACTCAACCAAAAAACTCTTAAAAGCCGATAAACAATTTTGGCAAAGTAGCAGGATACAAAATCAACACCCAAAAGTCAGTAGCATTTTAATATTCCAACAACCAATTATCAGAAAAAGAAATCAAGAAAGCAAGCCCATTTGCAATAGTCACCAAAAAAATAAAACACTTAAGAATCAACTTGACTGAGGAGGTAAAAGATCTCTACAATAAGAACTACAAATCACTGTTGAAAGAAATTTAAGAGGACACAAAAAGATGGAAAGAAATCCCATGTTCATGGATTGGAAGAATCAACATTGTGAAAATGTACATATTACTCAAAGCAATCTACAGATTCAATGCAATCTCCATCAAAACTCCAATGACATTCTTCACAGAAACAGAAAAAACAATTCTAACATTAATATGGAGCAACAAAAGACCCCGGATAGCCAAAGCAATCCAGAGCAAAATAAATAAAGCTGGAGGCATTACACTACCTGACTTGAAATTATACAACAAAGCTGTAGTAACCAAAACAGCATGGTACTGACATAAAAACATACACTCGACCATTGGAACAGAATAGAGAACCCAGAAATCAACCCACGTAGTTAAGCCAACTTATCTTTGACAAAAGCAACAAGAACATACACGAGGGAAAAGACTGCCTCTTCAATAAGTGATTTCTGGGAAAACTAGCCATCCATATGTAGAAGAATGAAATTAGACCTACACCTCTTGTCATATAACCAAAGTCAACTCAAAATGGATTAAAGACTTAAATATGACACAAAACTGTAAAACTCCCTAAAGAAAACAATGGGGAAACACTTCAGAAATAAGACTGGGTAAAAACTTTATGAATAAGACCCCCAAAACACAGGCAAGAAAAGAAAAAAATAGAGGGAATTATATAAAATGAAAAAGCTTCTGCACAGCAAAAGATACATCATAGAGTGAAAAGAAAATCTACAGAATGGGAGAAAATATTTGCAAACTATATATCAGACACGTGATTAATGTGCAGAATATACAAGGAATGCAAACAACTTCACAGTAAAAAAACCCCAAAGAATCCAATTAAAAAATGGGTAAAGGAGCTGAACAGACATTTATCAAAAGAAGACAAATGGCCAATAGGTATATGAAGAAATGCTCAAAATCACTAATCCTCAGGGTATACAAATCAAAATCACACAGAGATACCATCTTACCCCAGTTAGACTGGCTATTATCAAAAAGATGGAAAATAACAATGCTGGCAAGAATGCAGAGAAAGGGGAACTCTTCTACAATGTTCGTGGGACTGTAAATTAGGACGGCTATTATGGAAAATAGTATGGAGGTTTCTCAAACTACTATAGATACGATTATCATATGATCCAGCAACTCCACTACTGGGTATATATCCAAAGGAATGGAAAACAAGATGTCAAAGTGATAGCTGCATTCCCATGTTTATTGCAGCTCTATTTACAATAGCCAAGATATGGAATCAACCTAAATGCCCACTGACAGATGACTGGATAAGGAAAATGTGGTCTATATACACAATGGAATACAACTCAGCTGTTAAAAAAAAAGAAAAAGAAATTCTTCCATTTGCAGCTATATGGATGAACTTGAAGAAAATAAATTACGTTAAGTGAAACAAAGCAGGCATAGAAAGAGAAAGACAGCGTGTCCTAAGTGGGAGCAAAAGGAGAGAAAGAGAAAGAAACAAAGGAAGGAAGGCAGGGAGGAAAAAAGGAAGGAAAGAAGGAAGACAGACAATCATAACAATGGGATAAACTTTCAGAAGGAAAGAACAGAGCTGTGGCTGCCAGAGGTGGGAAAGGGAGGGAGAAGGGAGCTATCAAGAAATTGGTTAACGGACAGAAGGTATGATTACATTTTGTAATGATGAATGTGCTAAATTATCCTGATTTGATCGTCACACATTGTACACAGGTATTGATATTCAACTGTGTACCCCACAAATATGTTTAATCAATTATTTTTCAATTGAAAAAAGACCACAAAAAGGGCAAAAGACCTGAATAGACATTTCTCAAAAGAAGACATACAAATAGCTAACAGATATATAAAAAATGTTCAACATCACTAATCATCAGAAAAATGCAAATTAAAACCACAATGCAATATCATCACCTCACACCTGTTAGAACTGCTATTATTAAAAAGATGAAAGATAAGTGTTCATGAGGATGTGGAGAAATGGGAACCCTTACACACTGTTAGTTGGAGTGTAAACCAGTATAGCCATTATGGAAAACTATATGAAGTTTCCTCAAAAAACTAAAAATGTCAATTACCCTATGACCAAGCAATCCCACTTCTGGGTATATATACCCAAATGAAATGAAATTGGTATGTCAAATAGATATCAGCACCACTATGTTCATTGCAGTACTGTTTGCCAAGATAAGGAATCAAACTAAGTGTCTATCAATGGATGCGGAGATCAAGATAATGTGATCTATATACATAACAGAATACTATTCAGTCTTAAATAAGCAGAAAATCCTGTCATTTGCAACAACATGAATGAACCTTAAGGATATTATGTTAAGTCAAATAAGTCAGGCACAGAAAGACAAATACTGAATGATCTCACTTACACATGGAATCTAAAAAAGTCAAACTCATAGAAGAAACAGAGTAAAATAGTGGTTACCAGAGACAGGGGGGTGGGGAAGTTGGGAAGATGGTCAAAGGGCACAAAATTTCAGTTAGGAAGAGTAAGTTTTTGATATCTACTCTACAGTTGGTGATTACAGTTAATAAAAATGTACTGTATTTTCCAAAACTGCTAAGAAAGTAAAATCAAATGTTCGCACCAAAAATGATAAATATGTGAGGTAATGTTAATGAGCTTGATTAATCATTGTATGATGGAAACATATATCAAAATATCACATTATATCCCACAAATATGTACGATTATTATTTGAATTAAAATTTTAAAAATAAAATTAAAACTCCCACAGTAAAATGCTTAATTTTAAGGGAAGCCCTGCCTTCCCTTCTCCCCCTCATCCATCTGAGCTGGGAATGACCATCTACAAAGGCCAAAAGCGTCTGGAGTGACTGCTCACCTGTCAATGAATTGATCGATAATGACAATATCGCCGGGCTGAATCTCGTCCCTCAAGGAGCCACAAGCCGTGGTCACTATGACATGTGTACAACCCTCTTCCTTCAAGGCCCAGATGTTCGCCTGGTAGTTGACTTTTGAAGGCATGATGGTGTGCTGCCTCCCATGCCTAAGGGAAGGAAAGTAAAAATGGTAGGCAAGTGATCAGGGCCTTTTATTACTGTCAGAAAAGAAACTAATCCACAGCACTATTTCTCAGCTCTTGTCACTGAAGTGCTTTTATTGGCAGAAAAAGAAGAGGAGACCAGGCAATACCAACCATCCTTCTCTAAGTACAAACTTCTTGGTCTTAAAATGCAGGCCAGCTTTACATTCGATACATTTATTTTCCTATCAAAAGTAGGTAATAACTTACTTAGAATTCATGCTCCAAGAAGATGTAATGTGTCTGTCTTGGGGGCAAGAACACACCAGAGTGAGGCATCTGGTCTCACACGTGCCATAACACAGGAATCAAGAGGCAGCAGTGGACAGAAATAAAAACTCAAGTTCCCAGTTCAATCTCTCCATTCCCTTCTGCCCAGTCACCCAAAAGCTGATGAAAATTTTTAAAATGTGAGAGTTCCCAGTTGTTTAGGATTACATTAGTAAGTTTATCTAAGAGTTGATCATCACACTCATGATCATCGTAATGGGTTAAATTGTGTCCCCACCAAAATTCATATGGTGAAGTCCTAACCTCTAGTACCTCAGAGTGTGACTGTATTTGGAGACATGATCTTTAAAGAGGTAATTAAGTTAAAATAATGTCATTAAGGTGGGCCCTTATCCAATATGATAGGTGTCATAAGAGGAAATCTGCACACAGACATGTACAGTGGGAAGCTGTGAAGACACAGGGAAAAGATGGCCATCTGCAAGCCAAGAAGAAAAGCCTGGAACAGATCCTTTCCTCTCAGCCCTCAGAAGGAACCAACCCTGCCAACACCTTGATCTTGAACTTGTAGCCTCTAGAACTGTGAGAAAATTAACTTCTGTTATTTAAGCCACACAGTCTGTGGTGCTGTTATGATAGTACTAGCAAACTAATACAGACTCCTGTGATTTCCTATCACACTTCAAATAAAATCCAAACATGATGCCGTGGACCTAACATCACCCAGGCCCTGGCCTACTAATGCCACTGTAGCTCTCCCCGTCTTTGTCCCTTCCTAACCCAGGCTCAGCCTCATGGGCCTTCTCGTTGCTCATTCATGCTCATTCCTGCTCAGGCCTCTGGTCTTCTTTAGGTCTCAGCTCCAAAGTCACCTCCTCAGGGAGGTGCCTTCAATGACCACCACATCTAAGTCACATCACTATTGTCTAAACTTGTTTTTCTTTCTAGCACCTCTCAGCACTTCAAAGTACATATTTTCCTTTTTAGTTCTTATCCTTCCCACTAGAGTCAGCCCCAAGGGTGATGCCCTTGTCTGTCTTCCTTGTTGGCACCTAGAATTGGACCTGCCACATAAGTAGTTCAATCTGTTGGACAAAGTAATGTGTTTGGTTAAAATTCTTTGAGTACCTGGAAACACAAGCACACACATGCACACACCCAACCACCCAGAGAAACGCCAGTAAACCCAATTTCTAAAATTATTTTTTTAAATTCACATCACACGGCTTACTTATAAGGAGTATTTCATAAAGAGGTCTTAAATTGTCCTGGCCTGCATGAAAAACTACAAATAACATGCGTAATATTCTACCACAGAAAGGCAAAGTGTCAAGAGTCGAGGGTTTTTTTGTTTTGTTTTTTTACTCATGGTAACACAAAATACACTTACAAGCAAGTAACACATAAAACCTTATTTTGTACAAAGATGATTAAAAGTTTGGTTTTTTTTTTCTTCACACCTTACATAGCTTTGGTGAAAACACTTAAAATCTATATGCCTGGGGCCGGCCCGGTGGCGCACTGCTACAGTGCGCCGCTTGGGAGCGCGGTGGCGCTCCCGCCGAGGGTTCGGAACCCACATACAGACCGGTTCCCGCTCACGGGCGGAGCGGGGTGCGGGCTCAATACCGAGGGATTGGAGTTCTTGGGCGGCGTGGTG